>NC_142933.1:78996137-78998637 GCF_046866305.1 Octopus bimaculoides
TGTGTGCGTGTGTGTGTGTATGTGTGTGGATGTGCGTGTGTGTGTGGGATTGTGATGTGTGTGGGGTTGTGAGTGTTAGGTACGGGTGCGTGTGTGTGTATGCGCGTGTGTGTTTATGTGTGTCTGTATGTGTATGTCTGTGTGCGCGTGTGTGTATATTTTTTGTGCGTGCGTGTCTGTGTATATTGTGTATGTTTTCGTGCGTGCGTGTGTGTTGTGTATGTGAGTGAGTATTGTGTATGTGAGAGGTGTGTGTGCGTGTGTGCATGCGTGTGTATGTGTATGTGTGTACGTGTATGTGTGTGTATGTGTGTGTTTGTGTATGTGAGAAATGTGCGTGCGTGTGTGTATGTGTATGTGTGTGTTCATGTGTGTGTGCGTGCGTATGTGTGTGAGAGCGTAAGGATGTGTGCCAGGTATGTGCGTTATTTTGTGTGTGCACTCCTGTGTGTGTGTGTGTGCATGTGTATGCGGCTGTGTATGTACGTGTATGTAGGCGTGCGCGTATATATGGGTGAGTGTGTATGTCTGTGTGTGTATAGGGCTGTGTAAGGTGTGTGTCACTACCACTGTGCGTGTGTGTGTGTGTGTGTATATGTGTGTTCGTCTATATGTGTGTGTGAGGGCGCGCATGTATGTTTGTCATGTGTGTGGGCGGTATATATGTAAGGTGTGTGGGAGGTGTGTGTGTGTTAGGTGTATGGGAGGTATGTGAGGTATGTGTGAATGGGGGTATATATGGGTTATGTGTGCAAGGGTGTGTATGCTTGTGTGTGTGTATGTTTGCGTGATTGTTAGCGTGTGTGTGTATGCGCAAGTGTGCGTGTGTATGTGCGTTTGTATAAGTGTATGGGCGAGTCTGAGCGTGTAAGTGCATGCATATGTGTTGTGTGTGTGTGGTGTGTTGGAGAGTAGGTGTGCTTACATGTGTGTGTATGGGTGCGTGTATTTTTTGTGTGTGGGTATGAGTGCGTGTAGGAAGGGATGAAATAAATTGTGGAAAATTGTAGTGATTGTAATAAAAAAGTGAATAATGGATATAATGTAAAGTGGATGGGGGGGGGGAGGGGGGTAAAAAAAAATATGATTAAATATATATATATATATATATATATATATATAAAGAATAATAAATAAAGAAGAGTGTTGCATTGTCGTAAAGGGGAGAGTCATAAGGAGGAGGGAGCTGTTTTGAGTCCGAAGGGGAAAGATGATCTAAGGTTAAAAATATAGCGCTGTTCCAAGTGGAGTCGCGAAGGAGTGGACCCATGATGCAGGGCGAGGCCAAAAACGGAGATGTTAGAGGGGGATGGTTGGCCAAGTGGAAGTGACGGGCGACGGGGGAGTCCGAACCTAGCCGGACGTCTCTTAGGTGTTCGGTGAAACGGTCGGCCAGCCGGCGGCCCGTCTGCCCCACGTAAAGTTGGTTGCATAGGTTGCATTTGATGCAGTAAATTAGGTTGGAGGAGGTGCAGGTGAAACTGTGTGGAATGTGAAGAGTGTGTAGGTTCGACCCTGTGACAGAGGTAGTGTTGGTGATGAAGGGGTAGGTGTGACAGCGGGATCTGGAGCACGGGAAGGAGCCGGGTGGGGGTGGGGAGGAAGAGGAGAAGGTACTGCGGACCAGTAGATCGCGTAGGTTGCGGGCGCGTTTGAAAGAGGATAGAGGTGGGTTGGGGAAAATGGGGTGGGTAGTGGGATCGAGCTGGAGGCGACGGAAGGCCCGTAGGATCCTCCGACGAAGGGGTAGGGTGGCAGGGTGGAAACGGAGTGGGAAGGGGGTACGGTTAGGGGATTGGTGTGGGGAGGAGAGAGGGCGGTGATGCGGTCGATTCGACGAGCGCGGGCGAGGGCGGATTGGACAAGGTGGGAGGGTATCCTCGATGCATGAACAGACGAGCAAGATACTGGGACTGGGTCTCGACATCCTGGTCCAGGCTGCACAAACGTCGGAGGCGGAGGAACTGGGAGTAGGGGATGGCCCGTTTGGTGTGGAATGGATGGGAGGAGGAGAAGTTGAGGTAGAGGTGGGAGTCAGTGGGTTTGAAGAAGGCGGAGGTAGCTAGAGAGTTGGAGGGGGGGGGTTGATGGAAAGAGAGATGTCGAGGAAGCTAACAGAGGTGTCAGAGATGGTAGAAGTAAAGTCAAGAGCAGGGTGGAAGTTAGAGAGGAAGGAGATGAAAAGGCAGATATATATATATATATAATATAAATATATAAGCATATGTATATGTGTGTGTATATATACATATATATGTATATGTATATATATATGCACATATATATATGTATGTATATATAATATATATATCTATATATATATATATATATACATATATATATATATATATATATATATATATATATATATATATATATATATATATACATAGATATATATTCATATTATATATATATATTTATACATATATATATATATATATACATATATATATATATATATATATATATATATATATATATATATATATATATATAT
>NC_142933.1:79003637-79006137 GCF_046866305.1 Octopus bimaculoides
ATACCAGAGGTAGAGTAATATGCTTTATTTAAAAGCAGCAGAAATATAACAAAAAAACCGTTACTCTGAGTTTCACGTTCCCATATAGCCTTTTTGTTTGTTTATTTCACCGTTTCGTTTTCCTGTCTTGTTTCCCGTCCGCCACTACCCTCCACGAAAACAATTTAATTTGTGTTCGTGGGAAGAACCATTTTAACGATGCGTACTGCCTTAATTCTTCGAAACGCCGGAGTTTTAATGGTGGCAGCTGATGAAGGGGATGTTTCTATGTGGCCTGCTTGTTTGTTGCACCTTGTTTACTATTTTGTCCTTGTTCTTTTGCCACGTCATGTACCCAGTTATGTATCTATATGTACATGTAGGTGAACATATATACATACATGTACATATATATGCATATACTCATATATTGTTTATATATATATATATATATATATATATATATGCGTTACGCGTGTACAACTGTATGAGCGTGCGTGTGTGTGAGAGAGAGAAAGCGAGTGTGTGTGTGCGTGTGTGTGTGCATGTGATTGAAAGAAAGAGAAAGGGAGGGAGGGAAAATTAGCAAAAGAAGGTTTGTCATAGATTTCTGCGGCAGAGGAAATTAAATGATAGGAAGACAATGTCTAAAAGCAACTTGGACGAAGAAGAGGTTGTCAGGAGAGAAGCTGGAGATAGAGCTGAAGCGGATGCAGGTGGTGGTGGTAGTAGCAGCGGCGGCGGTGGCGGTGGCGGTGCAGCGGTAGTTTTGGCAGCTGGAGGTCTGCTGATAGAACTGTCAGGATTGAGTAGCCAGGGAAAGCATGATTCAGTAAAGTTGGCTTAGATGCGCTTGGCCGAGGACCAGAATGCCACGGCTGCAGTTAGTAAAAGGATGAGAGTTTGTTGGCTGTGTATTAAATGGGCGCATCCTTTACATCTTTCCAACAGATGTAGAATTTACAATACATCAAGTCTATAAATTGAAAAGAAAATCGACTAAGTGTGTTCTTACGAAGGAAACAGACTATATCCCCCGAGGAGAGTGAGGGCTATGAAAATATCCGTTCAAAGTTCACATTACTGATAACGTGAGTGCGACACTGGAAGAAGAAGAAGAAGAAGAAGAAGAAGAAGAAGAAGAAGAAGAAGAAGAAGAAGAAGAAGAAGAAGAAGAAGAAGAAGAAGAAGAAGAAGAAGAAGAGCGGGGAGAGAGGGGAAATAGAAATCGATAGACATATAAAATAGAAGCAATCAGAGGAAGAGGAAGAAATAGGGAATAAAGAGATGGAGAAAGAGAGAAATATGTGAAGAAAGAAAGAAAGAAAGAAAGAAAGAAAGAAAGAAAGAAAGAAAGAAAGAAAGAAAAAGAGAGACAGACAGAGAAACAGAGTGAAGGTGTAAAAGAGAGCGAAAGAGGAGAAAATGGAGAAAAAGAGCAGGGAAACTGTACATATGTGAATATCTATGTGGAACGATTCATTTGTATTTTTATATTCGCCCACTGAACTGCTTCGAGCTTTCATACAGCCTACATTTCTTTCTTATTCTCTAGCTCAAAGTCTCTCTTCTATCTCCTCATTTTCTCTCTCATCATTCTCTCTCTCATAGTCTCTTTCAACTTGTCACTCCATCATCCTTCTCTTTCTTCATTCCTTCGCTTCTTTCTGTCTTTCTTTCTTTCTTTCTTTCTTTCTTTCTTTCTCGACATCTCTCCTTCATAGTTGCTGCCAGAATAGGATAGCTTCCTTCGTACAACGTGACAAGCTTTCGCTAGTTAATCTCGACTGATGATTACTTCAGCTATTGATCTTTCCGTGTAATGATTTCCGACAGGTGACAAGTTGCTATGGCCACCCTGACAATACTCACACTACACCTCTCCAGCATATTTCATCGATTGGATCTCGACTTGATGTTCCATTTCATAACTTTGTAAGCAGACGATTTCCGGGTTTTTTTTACAAGTATCTATCTATCTATCTATCTATCTATCTATCTATCTATCTATCTATCTATCTAACAAAACCTATCTATCTATCTATCTATCTATCTATCTAGCAAAATCTGCCTGTCTGTTTATGTATCTACCTATCTGTCTGTCTGTCTGTTTTTCTCTACTTATCTCTTCACCTACTTACATATTTACCTATCTATTTCTCCCTCTTTCTCTTGATATATGTATGTGTGTGTGCGTACACACACACACACACACACACACACACACACACACACACACACAGTGGTATCAGCGCTAGGCAGTGACGAGGAATAAACGAACTTCAGGCAAGTTACTGTGGAGAAAAAAATTCTGGCCCATAATAAAAATTGTACAAATTACCATATCTGCTCAATATCTACCCCTAGCGGACTCCCAAATGCGTTTCTCGCTCTTTAACCTTCTTCACTGGGAGATACTGAAGAGAGATACACCTTTTACCATAAACAAGAAGTTTTCTCTACAGAAATTTCAATGAGTTTGCCTTTAGAAACTGAAATACGTCACAAGCATTCTTTAATA
>NC_142933.1:79016137-79028637 GCF_046866305.1 Octopus bimaculoides
ATTATTATTATTATTATTATTATTATTATTATTATTATTATTATTATTATTTCTATTTCTTATTATTATGGCGGCGAGCTACAGAATCATTAGCACGCTGGGCAAAATGTTTATCGGCATTTCGTCCGTCTTTACGTTCTGAATTTAAATTCATTCTAGGTCGACTTTGCTTTTCATCCTTTCGGGGTCGATGAATTAAGTACCAGTTGAGTACTGGGGTTGATGTAATCGACCAGTCCCCTACCCCAAATTTTCAGGCCTTGTTCCTATAGTAGAAAGGATTATCATTGTTGTTATTGTTAGCACGCCGAGGAAAATGCTTACCGGCATTTCGCCCTTCTTTACGTTCTGTGTTTAAATTCCGCCGAGGTCGACTTTCTGTCTTTAGGGAGTCGATAAAATAAGTACTAATTTTTTGCGGGAGTCGATGCAATCGACTTACCTACAACCCACGTTGTTGGACGTTTGCCAAAATTTGAAACCCCCACGTCCGTCTTCGAGTCTATCGGATGTTATGCACTCTGCTTGTCTCCCTTTGAATAAACCATAGTAGTAGTAGTAGTAGTAGTAGGAGGAGGAGGAGGAGGAGGAGGAGGAGGAGGAGGAGGAGGAGGAGGAAGAGGAGGAGGAGGAGGAGGAGGAGGAGAAAAAGAAGAAGAAAAAGAAGAAGAAAAAGAAGAAGAAGAAGAAGAAGAAGAAGAAGAAGAAGAAGAAGAAGAAGAAGAAGAAGAAGAAGAAGAAGAAGAAGAAATTTTAAAATTGCGACATGTCTACTACAAATTAAAATTTGTGCTCGCTTTTAAAACAAACCATCTTTAAAATCAGAATAATATATCTTTTAAGTTTTCAAAAACAAAGTGTGCATGCGCGTGTGTCGCATGTGTGTGTGTATGTGTGCGTGTGTGTGTGTATGTGTGTGCGTGCGTGTGTGTGTGTGTGTGTGTGTGTAAGTGTGTGTGTTTACACACACTCACGTGAGGTCCATAACAATTTCCTACTCCCTTGTCATTTTATATATATAGGTGTGTGTGTGTGTGTGTGTGCATGTGTGTGTGCGTGCATGTGTGTGTGTGTTTGTACATAGTTAACAAGATACACACATACATAACATACATATTCATACAAAATATTGTATATACACATATATATAAGTATAAATATATATATATATGCGTATATACAATATGTATATATATATGAGTGTATGCATACACACACACACACACACACACACACACATATATATATATATATATATATATATATATATGTAGTTTTGAAATCAGTAGTTCTTTGACTGCTATTTCTGAATTCTCAGTATGTTGGAGAAGCAGGTTACTGTCAATCCCTATATATTTATGATTATAAATTTTTTACCGAAGAAGGTTTTTTTCATACTGAGCTACCCGGCAGAATTGTTAATTATTAATTTTATTACTAATTGATGATTCCCTGCCCTGCATATCTATATTTTAATAATAACTCTAAGGTAGATGGTTAAACCGCAGGAATTCGTACGAGTCTCTTTCCTAAGCGGGACTATTTCTGATACACACTGAATTGAAATTCATTAGGGCGAGAGATTTTGAACTTACTGGCCGATAAATTTCTTAACGTCTTCCTCACGTGGTATTGCTGTTCACATGGTCAAAATTAACGTGAGTTATTTAGACATTAACAAATTTATTAGAATATTTAGCTGAAGATCAGAATAGAGTATTATGTACTCTTAACTGTGAAACAATTGTACTAAATTAACTAAAGGCAAGTGTTTTTTACTCTTCTCTACTGTTTTTTGTTCTGTGTGTATCAAAAATATCGCTATCAATCTGGAGTAATAATTTGTAGTTTTGAAATCAGTAGTTCTTTGACTGCTATTTCTGAATTCTCAGTATGTTGGAGAAGCAGGTTACTGTCAATCCCTATATATTTATGATTATAAATTTTTTACCGAAGAAGGTTTTTTTCATACTGAGCTACCCGGCAGAATTGTTAATTATTAATTTTATTACTAATTGATGATTCCCTGCCCTGCATATCTATATATATATGTATGTATATATATATACACACACACACATGTATGACTAGCGAACAGACAGTATATCACAACTATCGCACACACCATTCAGCTGCATCTTCTCCTTTTCTAATTTTCTCTTCCTTCTGCTATTGAAAAAGTTTTTTTTAATTCTCTCTAAATATTTCTTTTTCTTCTCTTTTAAGTCAACTTGCTCTATCATTTATATTATTCACTCATCACACACCACACAACAACACCTCTTTGACACTCTTAGCTTCCACCGTTTTCTATTTTACATTGGAAGCCTTCACTGTTTTCTCTTCCCGAAGTTTATGTTGTTTTTGTTCTTTTAATTTTCTTTTCTTTGATCAAACTTCGCAATTTAAGTCTTTAGGCATTTGTATGTATGCATGCATTTATATATGTATGTAAGAATTTATGCAATGTATGCATATGTGTATACATATGTGTGTGTCTACGTATGCATGTAAGTATGCATGTATATAAGAATGTGTGTATATATGCTTGTATGTATATATATATATGTGTGTGTATGTGTATGTGTATATATGCTTGTATGTATATATATGTGTGTGCATGTTTGTGTATGTATGTATGTATGCATGTATGTATGTATGTATGTATGTATGTATGTATGTATGTGCATATCTATGTATATATGTATGTACGTGTGAATACATAAATTTATCGGTGTATCCATCTGCTTCTATATTCATCTGTCTGTCCGTCCGTCCGTCTGTCTGTCTGCCTGCCGATCTGTCTGTCTGCCAATCTGTCTGTATGCATGTATGTATGTATGTAACCATACATGTTATACGTAAGTATGCATATATATATATTTACACATACATACGTACATATATGTGTGTGTGTTGTGTGTGTGTGTGTTTGTGTGTGTGTGTGCGTGTGTGTGTGTGTTTGTACGCAAATAAATTTGTGTAGTATATATATATATATATATGTATATATATATGCATTTATGTACGTATGCATGCATTTACGTAAGAACTTACGTATAAACTATATGCGTATGAGAATGCTATACATACATATGTACACTCCCCTCATGCATGTGTATGTGTGTATGTGTATGTGTGTGCGTGTATGTTTGTGTAAGTGCGCGTGTGTTTGCCTGTATTATACATACATATGTATGTATGTATGTATGTATGTATGTATGTACGTACGTACGTACGAACACAGATGTCTGTGTGACGTTTCTCATTCTTATTCTCCTGGGGTCTACTTCCGCTTTCTCGCTAAAATTATTCCATCACACCAAACAACTGTCATCAGACGGTGATGAAAAGAAACAAAAACAAAACAAAAAACAAGAAAAACATACCAACAAAAATGAATAAGATCTCACAACTGAAACAAAATAGCAAAATAAAAAGTTTAAAAATGTATAAATGAATGAATAAATAAATAAATTGGAATATTTTCTAGATGCAGCGTTTTCTGAGTGAAAGATTTCCAGTCTGTACCAATTTACTGCTACGACTGGAATGCTAATGGTAGACGTCAGCTGGCCAAAAATGACACTTTACATCAAATTCTAAAACTGTTTGGTGAATTATTTTTCCGTTTGTGATTTTTTTCTTTATATTTTATATCGTCGTCGTCGTCGTCGTCGTCGTCGTCGTCGTCGTCGTCGTCGTCGTCGTCGTCGTCGTCATCGCTGTTGTTGTTGTTACTAGAGCGGTGTGAATTGGCAGAATCATTTGAGCATCTGCAAAAAAAAAAAAATGTTTTATTTTCTTTGTTGCAAATCTTTACATTCTGGGATCAAATCTCACCGAAGTTAACTTCGCCTTTCATCTTTTCGTTGTTTTTTATTATAAAGTACGAGTCAAGTACGAGTGTCGATATAATTAACTAACACGCTCCTCTAAAAAATTGCTGACCTTATGTTTAGATTAGAAGCCATTATAACCTCCGCCTTCGTTAAGGCGGAGGCATCGTTTTCAGTCGCGTTTGTTTGTTTGTTTGTCTGTGGACAAGATATCTCAAGAACCGCTGGATAGATTCGGATGAAAATTTCAGAGATGTTTGGCCTCGTGACTGGCACGAACTGATTAGATTTTGGGATCGATCTCGTACAGGCAAGGGTTCCTATTTTCTTGTACTTAATTTTTGAGAGCAGTTGGGTTCATTTTCAGCAATCTCGTTAGTGAGAGCAGTCGAGTTTATTTCAGATATTCTCATTTCAAAAATCATTTCTGGATAATCGTTGAGAGGAGGTTGATATTGCCTTGGGGGGAGGTTTGCACTCTCTGAGTACTCTTGTTATTATTATCATCAAGTCAGTGTGTCTTGGCAGAATCGTCGGAGAAGACGCCTTGCAGTATTTGTTCCAGCTCTCTTCATTCACAGTTCAAATCCGACCGAGATTAGCTTTCCTTTTCCTCTTTTTAGGGTCAATAAAATAAAGAACCAACCAAGTACTGGGGCCAATGGTATCATCAAACACTCTCCCATCCCTACACCAGAAAGAAAATTTCTGGTTTTGTGCTAAAATTAGGAAGAATTATCATTACTAGCGGGACCTGTGAATATTTCACGGAACTAATGGTAAACTTACTGGAGTATTTCTGAAAATTTTATCAAAAAAAGACCTTAAAGCGGAGCCTGTGTTGCGTCTGTATCAGAAGATAGTCGCTCATCTGCTAATCATTGAAAAGTGAAGGAAATTGGAATACGATAGTAACTTAATACACTTTATATATACATTTTATATACTTTATGCACAATTTTGTAGACTTAATACATAATACTCTCCCTCTTTCTCTCTCACCCTTCACCTGACCCTCTTTTTCTCTCTCCTTTCTCTTTCGCTCTTCGCCTGTTCCTTTAACTAATTACGTGAAAGCGTTACAGATAGGCTAAGTAACGGAGGAAAAAACTTAGTTTAAAAAATTACACATTTTACTCACCACAACCTCTCCCCCCCCCCCTTCAACTAATCACGTGGTAGTGTTACGGACGGGCTAAGTAACAGAGGAACAAGCAGAATTATTATAAGATTATATTGTATTTGCTTCTCGTTATTCCGACGAAGTCGGTTTTGCCTTCCATTCTTTCGGGCCGATGAAATAAGTACCTGGCAAAGACAGGAGTCGATGTATTCGATTAGTCTCCATATAATTTCACACCTTGTGCCTCTAGTAGAAAAGATTATATTTGCCTCTCATTGTGTAAAGACGTATTTTTCTTTCACCTTTTGAAAAACAATCTATTTAAGTATTACCAAATCAAATTTCCACTGGAGTATTTGTAAAAATTATAATAATTGTCTTAAAAAGGACTGTTCCGATGCATGAAATTGATAGAAGATAAAAAGGCTTTATTCAAAAGCTTTTAAAATTTTATTTACTCTTGTTACATTTTCGCATCCAAAATGGCTATCATACATTATTTTTATACAAGACTAAACAGTGCAATGGAAAGAAAAGGAAAACAACACAAAATCAAAGCACACAAATAATTTTCAAGAGGGAAAAGAAAATGAACACTTTTAGTGAACAATTAATAAAAAAAAAAACATGTCCTATATACTCAAATAAGTTATCTTGAAGTCAGCGACTGCATTAATGACAACAGCAGCAGTAGCGACTTTTACATGAAATTTATGATGAGCAGTCAGCCATTGAGACTGACCAAGTTAGATCCCCTGACAGCGAGGTAGGTTTCTCACAACTCGTTTCTTTGATGCAACTGTTGCCCTGGGTCAAGACAAAGACCAATGGCCTGGCATCAAGGATGTTGTCAGACACTCGCAGCTCTCCACAAGTCTGGAAATGGGATAGATGGAACTTACAATTTAGCATTCAGTAGATGACTAATGAGAATATTGTTGTCCACGAGAATCAATAGGCTGGTCTCTTTCAGAAGAGATTCAGCCAAGGGCATTGTCGGTTCAAATTATATACACTGAAGAGCCGTGATCCAAGCCTGACCAAGATGTATGCAGAGTGATGAAGCCGTACTGCGCGCATTCGTACAATGTCCTAGTATTGTTGACATGTAGAGTTATATCCAACAGCGATTGTCATGTGTGGGATGAATCTAGCTATCGAGTGAGCCCATCTTGTAGATCGTTCTGTTGACTTCTTTTGATCGGGAGGGAATGATAGTTTTCCTTTCTGGTAGCTTTGGCGGAAGAGATTGTGGACACGACTGAGAGGAATGAGGACAGATGCATTCCATTTCGACTAAGCTCTCATCGGTTTTTTCGTGTGCCACAGAGAGAGCAGATGAGGATAAAGAGGCAGGTACTGGTCTCCAATAACTTTAATGGAAGATGGGTGAAAGTGATAAGTAGGATCCAACTGAATGAGCCTACTCTCAGAAAGCACCCGACATCTGTGGAGTTCCTTGACTGGTTTTAGGTGATGGCTCTACTCTACCTGTTCTGTATTGCAGTTTATACTGCGTATTACTTTCTATTTCTTTTCATTCGATTCCAGAGTTAACCTCCAGTACACTTTATGTAACCTGCCCTTGTAATATCCACTTGTCTATCACCTTCGTAGTATAAAAGAAAACCTTCCTGGAAGAATCTTTAGGGCGTCAGACTTTGCAGCGTTCGTTCTGATTTTATATATTTTATATATTCTGAGTTTAAATCTCGTCGTGGTTAGCTTTGCCTGTCATCCTTCACGCTTCGACAAAATAAAATACTAGTAAAATACTGTGGTCGATTGTATCGACTTAATTCATCCTGCCAAACTTCAGGTCTTGTATCTATCTTTAAAAAAGGAATATTTGTGTTGCTGTTCCTCAATGTTGAGATGCGAGTTTTCATCGCTCTATCAGTTTGTTATGATTACCTATTTGAGCGCTTTATTTTTCTGCTAATGTGTTCCGTTTTATTCCATAATATGTCGGGGGCGTGGTGGCTAGTTGTTCCTCTGTTAACTCTTTTGGTAGCCTCATTTTTTTTCTTTTCATTTTGGTCTTCTAAAATGTCATTTTCAGATTTCGGTAGTTGACGTACCACCGGCCACATTGTACGAGTAGTAAATAACTATGAGATGCTGTCAGAAAATTTTGTTGCGAACGGCAAGCATAGCTCGCCTCAATGAGCCTACCCACAAAAGTTGCTATTTTGCAGTCGATTTTCACGCCTTCATTTTTATTTTTAAAATTATTTATTTATTATTTATTTATTTATTTTTTCCGTAATCGATTCTGCGTAAAACACTCCGTTTTTAAAAACTGTTCCTGTAATGTTCCAACTCCCGCCACTCTTATTGCAAATAAAAAGAAATCATCATTATCATCATCATCATCATCATCATCATCATCGTCGTCGTCGTCGCCGCCGCTATCTTCGTCGTCGTTGTTTCTATTACTATTAACATTACTATTGTTAAGTGTTGTTGTTACTTTATAATACACAAAAACGAAATCAACTTTTATTTTGATGACTAATCGATCAAAACTATATTTCAAGAGATTTGTGATTGAATATTGATGAGTCAGTCGTTGTGGGAAGTATTTATTTATATATTTATCTCTTTATTTAATTATTGATTTCTCTACAAGTAATTAGAAGATGTTTCGCTGAGATTTAAGTGTAATCTATCCATAGATTAGTTTATCGATATTTCTGTGGTGAGTTTGGATGGCCGATGGTACACAGTAAGGAACCAAGCAACCGAGAGTTCGAGAATTTGTATCCTGTCACGTGTTCTGCCTAAGACATTAAACACAACCTATGTTAGCAGACTGAGCAACCATCATACAAAGCCTTTCTTGGTGGAGAAAATGGCTTTCTGTAGTTGCTCTACTTTCTAGAAATAACAGCCAAATTTCTTTAAAATCTCACTTTGCTGTGACCTAAAAGTAGTCTAGAAATAAGACAGGATAGTCATGGATCTGGAAAGCCTTTCAAAATAGGTTTGCTCGCTCAAAGCCGACCTGGGGATCAACAAAAGAACTATAATAGCAGCAGCTACATCAGCGACGGTGATGGTGGCAAAGACAGCGGCAAAGATGGCGGCAAAGACGGCGGCAAAACGGGATGATGGTGGTGACGGCGATGATGACGACTACAACAACAAAGAAGACATATTTCTTTCTCAAAGGACTCCCTCAATCTTGTAACTTCATCATTTCGTTGTGAGCATAGACATCACTATTAAATTGATGAATGTTCCTTCTGCTTGCAGACTGCAAATTTTATATTACATTCATCGCTACACATATAACAGAAATAATCTTATACTTCACCGTCCCTTAGCATGAACAGCAAGCAATAAAATCCTCAGACTCACTACAAATACTAGACCTCCGCCTGTCAATTTCACGTTGCAATGTTACGTATACATGAAGGCAAACTGGCAGAATCGTTAGCACGCCGAGCGAAATGCTTAGCGGTATTTCGCCCGTCACTACGTTCTGAGTTCAAATTCCTTCGAGGTCGACTTTGCCTCTCATCCATTAGCGATCGATTAAATAAGTACCAGTTACGCACGGCGGTCGACTTACTCACTCCTCTCAAATTTCAGGCTTTGTGCTTATAGTAGAAAGGATATTACGTATACAGAAAAGCAAGAACTGTAAGATTCCTTTTCAGGTAGAGAAAATAATTCAGTCCTGTTCACTTGATGGGGCCAACATTCAAGTATTTTTCGCATGACGGTGCTGCAAAACCTTTTAGAATATATCCAAGAGAAAATTGTGCATTTCGTTGGTGAGTGATTATTCATCAACGCGAACAGCCAGCACGAAAAAATGTTATTTCTTTTCTCCACTTCTAGTTCTATTACATTTGATTTTTGTTAGTCATAAAAAGCTAGGGTAAACCACCTACAGCCTAACTGATCATTGCAACCAGCTCTCCTCTTTTCATTTCTACTGTTTCACTCACCTCAGTTCAAACACATTTAGTTTACAAAACAGATTTTTTGTAAAAAATATTTCCTGCTCGCGTTCTTACTGCGTTCTTACTGTTAATGCTGCCTTTCTTTAACTTACTGATTAAATAACGAATAGGTCCAAAGTAATAATACTTTCAATTTCAAATACTATGTTTTTCATTGAACATTTTAAGGAAACCTAAAAATTTCATGAAAGTCTCACAACTGAAAGATTTTCAATCGAAAATGATAGAATTCTTGTCAAAAAATAATTCGAAAGACTTCTTAATTAGATCAATTTGAATATGCAAGCACTTTTTAAAATTTTCCTTGATACTGAGATTAATAGGAAGTAATCCACAACGAAGAGTTACAAGTTGATTATGCAAAGCCAACAGACAGCATAATCTTTGTAACAATATAATTTTAAAAAAGCAAAAGACAATTGAAGAAACACGTGACTTCATTGAATGTTCTTTTAAAGTTTTATCATTTATTTGTTTCAGTCATTGGACTGCGGTCATGCTGGAACACCACCTTGAGGGGATTTATCGATACTAATACTTTTTTTCAGTCGCTTTTGCCGAAAGGCTAAGCTAAAGGACGTACACATATCAACACAGGTAGTCATGCGGTGGAGATAGGTGACTAAACTAGGCGTGAATACACACTCACACACGCACGCACACGCACGCACGCACACACACGCACACACACACACACACACACACACAATATATACATATATACATAAAAATATATGTGTATGTATGTATATGTGTTTGTGTGTGTTTACACACACACATACACACACACACTCGATAGACTCCGGCATAATTTCCGTCTTCCAAACTTACTCTCAAGGCGTTCATTAATCGGCCCGAAGCTATAGTAAAAGACACTTGCCTAAGATGTCGCACAGTGGGACTGATCCACTAGGTTGTAAAGCGGGCTTTTTAACCACACAGCCAACTCAGTGCCTATGTAGTTCATAATTTGAAAACCTTTCTAAAAGGTGTGATACAGTTTGGAGAAGAAAGAGGCGATAAGATTAAATATTTTAATATTAGGATAAACACCATTTCATAGCTTGCGGGATAATGCGAGTGGGTTCTTCGAAAACAGAAGTGACAAGAATTTAGCACAAATAGACAAGCGCGCTACCGACCCTCCCATTCCAACCACACGACACGAATATAACTCAGGTTGAAATATCTACCCCGTATTCCCTGTAACAGCATATTGTTGAAAAAGACGGTCTGCATTAAGTTTGATGAATTTGACAGTGAAAGTATGGCACTCCGTTGGTTACGACGAGTTGATCTGATCAACGGAATCGCTTGCTCGTGAAATTGATGTGCAAGTGGCCGAGCACTTCACAGACATGTGTGCCCTTAACGTAGTCCTGAGGGAGATTCGGCGTGACACAGAGTGTGATAAAACTGACCATTTGAAATTCAGGTACAACCCATTTTTGCCAGCTGAGTGGACTGGAGCAACGGGAAATAAAGTGTCCTACTGAAAGACACAACGCGCCAGCGAAAATCGAACTCGCGCCCTTACGATCGTGAACCGAATACCCTGGCCACTAAGTCACGAGCCTTCACTACAGAAAAAGTATACATTGCGCAAATTCAAAGAAAAGACAAAAAGAAAGAACACTCTCAGAAAATTGTAGGATACTCTGACTTACTTTAACCCGGCAGGATGTATAGCTTGAAAAGGCGCCGAGCTGGCAGAATCGTTAGCATGCCGGGCGAAATGCTTAGCGGTATTTCGTCTGCCGTTACGTTCTGAGTTCAAATTCCGCCGAGGTCGACTTTGCCTTTCATCCTTTCGGGGTCGATAAATTAAGTACCAGTTACGCACTGGGGTCGATGTAATCGACTTAATCCGTTCGTCTGTTCTTGTTTGTTCCCTCTATGTTTAGCCCCTTGTGGGCAATAACGAAATAGGATGTATAGCTTGAAGATTAGGAATCTCTCCAGATCGAGCTGCTACTTCGAGTTGAGAGGTCACAGCATCGGTCCGTAGTACCGCCATGGCGTCGGTACTATGGATATGTAGTTAGGCTGCTTCGGAGAAAAAAATCACCTTACAGATTCTTCAAGCCGGACCAACCGGCGGAAGAGTTAAGCGTAGACCAAGACCGATATAGTTGATTAGTATCTATAGCTGACCAAGCTGGAGAAACCCGCTGTAAAGTGTAATGACGGTGACTTCTGACATGGAACATTATGAGGGAAGCGCTTGAGGACTTTACCCCCACGATACTCTTAGGAATAGTGGAGACAAAAATGAATGGATGAATGGATGGATGGAAAGAAGGAAGGGTGAGCGAAAAGCATTTTCAAATTTTACATACATTTTCCAAGCGTGTTTTTATTTTTATTTACAAAAAAGAAATTAACCAGTCTTTTTAATTATTCTCATCTACTTCTATAAAGTCTTTCGAGTATTTTTATTTCCTTAATTCGACCACACGACGCTAATGGAGGAAACGAAATTTCAAAACAGAGCTGTTTGTGAATGTAGGGTGTCTGAATGCCTAAAATTTAATTAATTAGAAAATTAAATTATTAAAGATGAATACAGAAAAATAATTATATCATATTTAATTAGCTTATGAAAAAAAGTGAGAACAGCTGTAACCATCCAGTCCTTTTGGGCATAGGTATGTCAGTCAGAGCTGACCTGAGGCTGAATGGCAATCACTACTAAATTAAGAATTATGAAATGATTGTATGGTAAGAATGTAAATTGGAAAACCTTCATTCAGTGTGAACGATCTTAACTCCCATTTCTATAACCGTCTGTTTATCCTCACTGTAATACCATTGTGTTTTTTGTTTGTTTTTGTTTTGTTTTTCCAAGTATATAAATTTTTGACAAATATTAATTTTTTTTTTTAAATCATTGAACATCCTCACCTTCTCCATTCTCTTCTTTTCCTTCCTCTTCTTCTTCCTCCTCCTCCTCCTCTTTATCTTCATCATCATCATCATCATCATCATCATCATCATCATCATCATCATTATTGTCAATGTCATCGTCATCGTTATTTATATGAATACATTTTTGTCTTCGTTTTGCATGCATGTATCTAAATGTACTTACATGCAACTATAAACAAGTATGCATACATCAACGTTTATATGTATGAAAATACGCGTATATGTATGTATGTATGTATGTATGTATGCATGCATGCATGTGTGTATACATATATGTATGTATTTATGTAGCTACCTGACAATCTATCTATCTATCTATCTATCTATCTATCTATCTATCAATCAATGTATCATTCTTTCATGCATGTACCAGTGTTAGTATCTATGTACAAAATTATACGCATATGGTTGCATGTCTCTCTCTCTCTCTCTCTCTCTATATATATATATATATATATATATATATATATATATATATTGGCTGGACAGACCGCTTATGTCTATCCAGCCAATTGCTTCAGTCATCGGTGCCCCTTAATTCTTAAAATTATCAAAACCTTGTATAATAGTGCAAGAGTTGAGGAAGATTTCGTTCTTATTTCTAGCAGGTCGAGGAACCATATAGAAATCCACTCT
>NC_142933.1:79038637-79041137 GCF_046866305.1 Octopus bimaculoides
TCACTCACCTCTCTACCTAACGTCCAACCACTCCCAAAGCCCGAATCTGCTTCATAACAATCCCTGCAAAGCCCCTACATTCAATCTTCAACGCCAACAGTTCTGACTTCCATCCATTTCCCTTGCATTTTCCCACTGAATTCTGCCTACTTTCCTGCTTTCCAATATTTCACTTCCTCCCCGTTCTAGTATACCAATGGCATAGTTAACTCAATGATGACTACACGACGTGCTGTTCTTAATTCTCCTTTTATCCATGCGCACCCTAAACCATTTTCAAAAGAACCAGCATTTTAATATCACTAACTCAAGTTTTTGTCTGTTTTGCTTCTTTATATACTTTTGCTGCTAGTGGCCTCCATTAATGTTGTAATATTTGTTACGTCTAAGGCGGTGAGCTGGCGGAATCGTTAGCACGCCAGGCGAAATGCTTAGCGGTATTTCGTCTGTCTTTATGTTCTGAGTTCAAATCCCACCGAGGTCGTCTTTGCCTTTCATCCTTTCGGGGTCGATAAATTAAGTACCAGTTGCGTTCTGGGGTCAATCTAATCGACTGACCCCCGCCCCAAAAAGTTCGAGCTTTGTGCCTAGAATAGAAAAGAAAAGAATAAAAGAAGTCTGCGAGATGGCAGAATCGTTAGCACGTCGAGCAAAATGATTAGCGGCATTTCGTCTGTCTTTAGATTTTGAGTTCAAATTCCGCCGAGGTCGGCTTTACCTTTCATCCTTTCGGCGTCGATAAAATAAGTACCAGTTGTTCACTGGGGTCGATGTAATTGACTTAATCCCTCTCTCAAACTTGCTGGCCTTGTGCCAAAATCTAAAACCGATATTACTGCCGCAAGTTCGACTTTTGTCCGTTTGCTTATTTATAAATGTTTGCTACTAGAAGTTTCCACTAACGTTATTGTAATATTTGTTACGTCTCCTTACTTCCAGAGTACAAATTCTGCTCAAACTTCACTGTATAAGGAAAAATAGTATATTCAATTTCTTTGGTACACCAGTGGTTAGGGCAACGGTTATAGGATCGTGGTTTCGATTCCCAGACCGGGCGTTGTGAGTGTTTATTGAGCGAAAACACCTAAAGCTCCACGAGGCTCCGGCAGGGGGTGGTGGCGAACCCTGCTGTACTCTTTCACCACAACTTTCTCTCACTCTTACTTCCTGTTTCTGTTGTGCCTGTAATTCAAAGGGTCAGCCTTGTCACACTGTGTCACGCTGAATATCCCCGAGAACTACGTTAAGGGTACACGTGTCTGTGGAGTGCTCAGCCACTTGCACGTTAATTTCACGAGCAGGTTGTTCCGTTCATCGGATCAACTGGAACCCTCGACGTCGTAAGCGACGGACTGCCAACAATTACAATTAAGGAAAAATAGTATATTCAATTTCTTTGGTATATGTACACAAAACTGTGTCTGTAAGTAAAATATGGTTTGATTGATAAGCTAGTTTTCTGCTCATTACAATTTCATTAAAATCTAAGAAGCGCTGAGGAATATACGAGAGGGTCCTGAAAAGTTCCTGGCTTTAGGTAAAAGAAAATACAGGAGGATCAGTTAATTATGATTTTATTCAACATATACTCCTCCCAGATTCACACATTTATAGCAGCGGTCCTTCAGATTTTCTAAGCCCTGTAAAAGAACTGGTATGGTTGGGCCTGCAACCAATCCTTTCGCGATATCATTAAAGCCAGGAACTTTTCAGTATCTCCTCGTAAATCGGCACCTGCACTTTGACTGATATTCTATTTTATTGACTCTAAAGATGAAAGGCGAAGTTGACCTCGGCACGATTTGAAATCAGAACTTGAAGGGCCATAACTAAATACAGCAGAACATTTTGTCCGATGCTCTAAAGTAGTGGTTCTCAACCAGGGTTCATATTGCCCTTCGGGGCTCATATAAGATTTTGTTGTTAAAATTTATGCGCAATAAACTGGTTATACTTTTACAATATACCAAATATTTTAACTATTTTTTAAATACAATTCTTAACGGGCGTGGGAGTGGCTGTGTGGTAAGTAGCTTGCTTACAAACCACATGGTTCTGGGGTCAGTCGCACTGCGTGGCACGTTGGTCAAGTGTCATCTACTATAGCCTCGGGCGACCAAAGCCTTGTGAGTGGATTTGGTAGACGGAAACTGAAAGAAGCCTGTCGTATATATGTATATATATTATTTTATTTAAAAGAGTTCCAACTCTGTCTGTTTTTATGTTTTATTTATATTCTTGTAAAATTAATGTGGGATATAGAATATGGAATATATAATATATAATATAAAAATGGATGGTACAATGAAATGAAGTATTGAATGTCTTATTGAATATATGGAATACGTCTTATTGAATATATGGAATACGTCTTATTGAATATATGAAATATTGAGTGTTCAATATAAAGTATTAAATATATAAATATATAAAGGCGAATACGTATTTTCTATACCTTGTGGTATTTCATCATGGCCGGTATGACAGACTGTAACAGATT
>NC_142933.1:79046137-79063637 GCF_046866305.1 Octopus bimaculoides
TCCCTCAAATCACGCCCTACAGTTTTACAAAAATGGACGAAACATTTGATAATGTAATCCAGAATACGCAATGACTAAAAAACAAAGCGATGGGCTGATTGTAGCTGAAACGTCCTTGTAACTTGCCCTGTGTTGAACAAAATGGTTAGTAGGTCTCTGATGAGCATTAGGAATCATAACGTCGGAGCTTAACCCAGCTTGCATGGCATATACGTGACTGAGACTAGAACCCTTTCTATTACCACCAACCCCACTGACTGTGACGCTGAGTTGTAGAGTTAACTTCACAGCTACTACTGGAACTCATTTACAGGTGAGTGAACTGGAGCAAAGATTTTACGACTGTGAGCGCAACATCTTCACCACTAGGCCACGCACCTTCGACTAAACAAGAACAACAATAAAAATATAATATTGCCAACAAGAAAACTTCCACGCAATCGTTTGACCTTATTAAACAAAACATGAGTTTCTCTTCAAATCACATCTTACAAAAGGAAGAATATTCTAGATTATGCAGCCCTAGATATACAAATAGATAACGATGATTATAGCTGGGACTCCTTTGTTTTTAAGTCCGCACAGCTGAGGCTGAACTGAAGCTAAGCACCACCACCACCAATAACAACAACAACATGGCTTTGTCACGGTGCCCCAGTTTTCAATGCATGTACCAACCAAATGTCTTCTACTTGTACTTGTTTAATAACCTAACCTTCAGTAAATGGGGCATAGATCATTGCTTGTTAATTATCAATTATAATTATTTGGAGGTGACTTACTTCGTTTGAACTCGCTTAAAGTTGTGATGAAGTAATTAGATATTTTAATGATGTACGAGGGGTGCTAAAAAGTTCCTGGCTTTAAGGGTATCACGAAAGGCCTAGTTGGAGATCCAACCGTCCGAGTTCTTACAAAAAGGACTGCTGCAATAAGTGTATGAATCTGAGAGGAGTGTATTGAATAAAATCATAATTAAATGATCCTCCTGTATTTTCTTTTATCCAAAGCCAGGAAATTTCCACACCACCTCGTATGCATTTGTATCTTTGTATTGTATATATAGTACAACATTGCCTTGAAAACGAGGGTTAGATAAGTAAACCTATTATGATAGTAAACACTTCATTTAGATAAAATATCCTTGGAACGTTTAAAAGTAAATTCATGACCACATTAGATAAACTTAGAAAAGTTTTAATCAGTACTTTTAATAACATTGACCTAAAAATAACAATTATCACTTAGTTGAGTATTGTAAACGCTTTGCGAATATTAACGTAGATTTCAGCCACCCATCCATAGTTTTCAAATGTCTAGTCAATAATATTAGTAGAAAATCTCTAACATGTCAAATGATGCATTAGAAACTAGCGTACATAGAGACAAAATAAAATATATCCTTTAACTCCACTTCTTTTTCATTGAATATTAAATTTATCAAAGTATAATAATAATAATAATAATAATAATAATAATAATAATAATAATAATAATAATAATAATATTAATAATAATAATAATAATAATAATAATAATAATAATAATAATAATAATAATAATAATAATAATGGTTTCAAATTTTGGCATAAAGCCAGCAATTTCGGGAGAGAGGTTATGTCGATTAAATCAACTCCAGTATTTAACTGGAAGTTATTTTATTTAGCTCGGAAGAATGAAAGGCAAAGTCGACCCATTCTTTCTACTATAGGCACAAGGTCGGAAATTTTGGGGGAGGGGGGCTAGACGATTACATCGAGCCAAGTGCTCAAGTGGTACTTATTTCATCGACCCCGAAAGGATGAATGGCAAAGTAGACCTAGACGAAAATTGAACACAGAACGTAAAGACGGACGAAATGTCGCTAAGCATTTTGTCAAGCATGCTAAAGATTTTACTAGCTCGCCGCCGTAATAATAATACTAATAATAACAATAATAATAATAATAATGATAATAATAATAATAATAATAATAATAATAATGATAATAATAATAATAATAATAATAATAATAATAATAATAAGGAGCAGCACCGGGCTGAATAACAACATGGATGTGCTACACCGGGCTCCCTATACAAAAACATATCTAATCCAATAACATCGATGGAATTAGGCAACAGAACCGGTGGAAGATTTGAAGGAAGCGGTCTTTTAACGAAGATAATTTTTTTTTAAATATTTTTTATTCTTAAAAAATGAAATTTCACTGCAATACAAAGCACAGGTCCTCCTATGCACGATGTCTCAGTGAAACACGTGCGATCACACACGCAAAATCAACACCGGAAAGTTTACAAACTATATAAAAAAGAAATGGAACAAAATAGTAAGTACATATATTGAATAATTACGCATACACTCGAACGTGTACACAATGATATATACGTTTTGATACCCATAGAACTACACATGCATCTTAATGTTTACACAACTACGTGAAAATCACAGGACACACTCACGCATACGAAAACACATATCACAAACGAAGCAAAACCAAAACTTTTTTTTTTTTTCTTCTTTATTTATTTTCATTTTGTGAACAAACACAGACAGTGAACCATTCATAAGTTTAAAACGCCACACACACACACACACACACACACACACACACACAAATACACTATGCCCGGAGATAAATCTATCAACAAAAAAAATACAGATGAATACCGATCTGCTAGCCTTAAAAAACTACGCTACGAGCAATGTTTACATGCTGAGAAACAGACAAATCCGTCCCCTAATGTCAACGCCAAAGCTCGTCATGCCTCAATGATAACAAGGCAGATCACAAACCAGATTGGTCATCAACCGAATCACGAAGGGCCACTTACTCGAAATAGATCTGCTAGCCCTAAGAAGCTACGTCACGAGAGCTCGGAGACGGTGTTGTCTCAAAAAATGTATCCTAAGCAGACAGATCCGTCCCCTAGCGTCAACGTCGAAGCTTGTTATGCCTCACTGTTAATAAAACAAAATATAAACCGGAATGGTCATAGACCGCATTATAAAGGACCACTTATTCGGATAATGAACCAGATCCGAGACGAGAAATCTGCTACTGGTTCAAATCTTCCCGACACACAGGAGCTGGAAGTACCCCACAACCGGAATATTCCAACAGATGGCCATCCATGCTCGTCATCAAATAACCAAACGAAAAAGAATGAAAAATGGTCTAGGGAAGATAATAAAGAAGTTCTTACAGCCTTCTACCATGCCATATATTTCCCTACAGATAAATCTAATACTGTACAAACCTACTTAAACTGGAGACAGAAACACCTTGAAGTAAGACCCTACATAGACAGTAACAAACTTGCCAACGTCAGAAGAAACATTATGAAAAAAAAATTACTAACTGAAGTAGAGGTTGACCAAATTAAGCAAGCAGTAAAGGATAAAAAGAATGAAACTGCAGCTAAAGAAGATAGTACAGAGGAAATAATTATAAACCAGCCCAAGGCTGAGGAAAATACAGTAATGATTGAAAGAGTTAAGGTAACTGATAGGCAAAGTGAAATACTCTCTGAACCAACCATAAACACTAATACAGGTGAAAATCAAATAGATGAAGAAAGTCATACAGAAATCGACGCAACAGAACTACATGATCTAAAAAATCAGATCATGATTGAATGGCTGAAAATTAAAGAAACTAGTATGAATGAACGCGACACTCTCCCCAAAATTCGCAATTCTAACCAAAACCTGAAAATAATTGGTAAAATCCGCCTTGCACTTAAGGATATAGTTTCAGCTAATGATGTTGATATTACAGATCTCAACCACCTGTACTATGCATCCGCAAGAATCTCAACGATTCTATGTGGTGAAAAGATTAGAAAAAGACAACACTC
Source organism: Octopus bimaculoides (assembly GCF_046866305.1). Classification (NCBI taxonomy): domain Eukaryota; kingdom Metazoa; phylum Mollusca; class Cephalopoda; order Octopoda; family Octopodidae; genus Octopus; species Octopus bimaculoides. The sequence continues at coordinate 79,049,999 of NC_142933.1, forward strand.
CCACAAAAAGCCTTCTTGGCAAGAATGCATTCAACACCAAATTAAGCTGCTTAGATCTGACATAGAATGTTTGAAAAACCTTAAATTTGACAAGAGTATCAAACCTACAAAGACCCATAAACTAAAGAAAAAATATAATATGAAAACCATAGTTGACATTGATGCCACCATAGAAACCATCAAGCAAAAGGTATGTGCTAAAGCTGCCCGCATAGCAAGGTATGAAAAGCGTGTTAGATTCTTCCGAGATAATAACATGTTCAAAAATAACCCCAAAAATTTCTACAGGAAGATAGGGAAAACACCAGTAACAATAAAGTCTGTCCCATCAAAAGAAGAAGTGCAAGAATTTTGGAATAAAATCTGGGCAGAAGATAAAACACACAATGAAAAGGCCCCTTGGATTGATAGAATATCTACAGACCTAGACTCCTTAGAGGAGCAAAAGTGGGAGGGGGTCAAGGTAGAAGATATAAGATCTGCTCTCAGGAGGTCAAGCAAATGGAAGTCTCCAGGAAAGGATAAAATTCCTAACTTCTGGTTGAATGCCTTCCCAGAAAGTCATGAACTGCTAACAAAACTTTACAACGATGTTTTGCAAAATCCTAGTTTGATGCCCTCTTGGCTAGTTAATGGTTTAACATTCCTGCTTCCAAAAAATGAGGAAACAAACGAACCAAAAAATTATCGACCCATAACCTGCTTAACAACAATGTATAAGACGCTAACATCTGTCCTAACCGAGTACACCTATAGTTTTTTAATAGAAAGTAGCATATTCCCTAATGAGCAAAAGGGATGTAAACGTGGATCTTATGGTTGTAAAGATCAGCTACTCATCAATAAGATGATCTTAGAAGATTGTCACAAGCGACACAAAAACTTGTCAATAGCCTGGATAGACTATAAAAAGGCCTTTGATAGCCTACCACATAGCTGGATTAGGAAATGTCTGGAAATGTATAAAATAGCTCCTACTCTGCGAAACTTTTTATCCGTAAGTATGAGATCATGGAGAACCACACTGATGTTGAACAATGACAATGAATCTCTAAATGCTGGAGATGTAAGAATTTCATGTGGCATTTTCCAGGGTGACTCACTATCACCACTCCTCTTCTGTCTAGCCCTAATACCGCTCTCAAAATTGCTCAATGATGCACAGTATGGTTATAAAATATTTGATAAAAATATAAATCATCTCATTTACATGGATGATTTAAAGCTCTTTGCAAAAAATGACCAACAACTCAAAGGCCTACTAGCGATTGTTAAACAATTCAGTGATGACATCAGGATGCAATTTGGCCTTGATAAATGTGCAAAAGCTACCTTTATCAAAGGAAAAATGACAAATACATCTAATGTGAACCTTGACCAGCAAAATGTCATAAAAGAGTTAGAACCAGCGGAGAGCTACAAATACCTAGGGGTAATTGAAGGGGACAATATCAAGCACTCAGTGATGAGGGAAAGGATCAGAAGAGAATGTTATCGCAGGGTGAGAGCAATACTGAAGACAGAGCTGAACGCGAGAAACAGGATCGAAGCGATCAACGCTCTAGCCATACCAGTCGTGACTTACAGTTTTAACATCGTTAACTGGTCAATTACTGAAATATGTAATGTTGACAGAAAAATACGAAAACTGTTGACAATGCATAGAATGCACCACCCTAAGGCAGATATAGAACGTCTTTATCTGCCAAGAAAAGAAGGAGGCCGAGGACTTTTACAGCTGGCATTATCAATGAAGGTAGCCACAATTGGCCTAGACACCTATCTGAAAAACTCTGAGGACTGGATGCTAAAACTTGTCTTAAAATATGAAAGCAAGAAAGCATCTTACTCAGTAACAAAACAGGCAAAGGAATATCTAAGTGAATTCCAATTGCAACAAATTCAAGAATTAGACGAACTAGAAACACCTGCAGAAAAAGCTAAGCGCTTGAAAACCCGTGCTAAAATTGCTGCCTTAGCTATTATGACTGAAAAATGGTATGGAAAACCTCTCAATGGCAAATACCCAAAGAGAGCGAATAATGCAGATATTGACAAAGCCCTTACCCACCAATGGTTAATGGCCTCTGGCTTGAAATCAGAAACAGAGGGGTTTATCATAGCAGCCCAAGATCAATGCCTACCTACAAAGAACTACCAGGCCAACATATTAAAGAACGGCAGCTCCCCATTATGTCGTATATGCCAACAACAAAATGAGACCATCGATCATGTTGTCTCCATGTGCAGTCTGCTTGCGCCTACAGAGTATCTCAACAGGCATGATAGAGCTGCACAATATATTCACTGGGTAATATGCAAAAACCTGGACTTGCCCCATGATAAAAACTGGTGGGAACACAAACCACCCCCAGTACTTGAAAATGATCACATTGCACTCCTCTGGAACTTCACCATTCAAACTGACAGAAAGATAGACGCAAATAGGCCAGACATCATACTGAAAGACTTCAGACAAAAATCATGCCTCCTCATTGATATGACTGTCCCAATCGATATAAACGTATCTGTCAAGACCTACCAAAAACTGAGCAAATATAAAGATCTTGAAATAGAAATTAGCAAAATGTGGAATCTGAAGACAAAAACAATACCTATTGTCATAGGTGCCCTGGGAATGACAGCGAAACGGGCTGATTACTACCTAGATCAGATTCCAGGAAACCCCAAAATGGCTGAAGTTCAAAAGATAGTGCTCATGGGAACTGCCCATATCCTACGTAAAATACTGTCTATGTGATCTCAAATTTTAAAGCAAACATAATTTTCTTATGGTTTCTTAAACATTCACTTGAACAAAACTGTACAAATCCAAATATATGGTACCCTAGGCATAACACCTACATGAACTTCTAACTTGTTGTCTCTTGAGGTCTCTGGGTGAGACTTGGATCCAACTTGTACAAATGCAAAACAAAAGTCAAACATAAAATAATAATAATAATAATAATAATAATAATAATAATAATAATAATAATAATATTAATAATAATAAGCCTTTACTGCAATAATATCGCAGAGAGTGAGTAAACACCTGGAAAATAACAACCTGTTTCCAGAAGAGCAGAAGGGATGCTGCAAGGGCTCATACGGCTGTAAAGATCAATTATTGATCAATAAAGCCATAACTGAAGACAGCCGCAGAAAGAAGAAAGGCCTCAGTATGGCCTGGGTGGACTACCAAAAGGCTTTCGACAGTGTTCCTCACACGTGGATTCTGGAAACACTAGCCATAAACAAGGTGGCACCAATTATCATAAAATACATAGAGCACTCAATGAACAAATGGCAGACAGTGCTACAGCTCCAAACAAAAGAGGGACTTGTGAAAACGAAAGCCATCCCCATTAGAAGAGGAATATTCCAGGGAGACACGCTCTCTCCACTCCTGTTCTGCCTGGCACTCACACCTTTAACAGAATTGCTAAATAGAACTGGATGCGGTTACAAATGCTATGGAAAAACAGTCAGCCACCTTCTATATATGGATGACCTAAAATTATATGCAAAAAACGACAAAGAGCTAGAAACACTACTACAGACAGTACACGGCTTTACCAAGGAAATAGAAATGAAATTCGGATTAGAAAAATGTGCCAAAGCAACCCTGAAAAGAGGAAAATTAGTTAAAAGTAGCAATATAACACTAGATAAAGCCAATGAAATAAGAGAACTAGACGAAAGCCAACCATATAAGTATTTAGGAGTCAATGAACTAGATAGGATACAACATACACAAATGAAAGAAAAAATAAAGAAAGAGTACTATAGACGAGTTAGATCAATACTAAAAACAGAGCTCAATGCTAAAAACAAGATAATGGGTATCAACACTTTAGCTGTCCCAGTTATAAGCTACAGCTACAACATCCTTAACTGGACACTAAACGAACTATGTAAAATAGACAGGAAAACAAGAAAAATAATGACAGGATATAGGATGCACCACCCAAAATCTGACATAGAAAGGCTATATATACAACGCACAGAAGGTGGCAGGGGTCTTATACAGCTAGAAAACTATTATAAAATAACCACCATAGGACTGCAAAAATACCTACTCCAGAAGCAAGGGAAACTAATACAAATGGCCACAAAACACGAGCAAAACAAAAAACTGTTTTCAGTATTTAAGGAAGCTGACAAATACAAACAAGAAATCAATCTACCTAACAAATACGAAGAAGAAGAAGAAGAAGAAACAACAAAAGCTATAAAACAAATGAAATCCAAACTAAAACTAGAACAGCAACGGACCATGATAAAACGATGGCAAGAAAAGCCCCTACATGGTAAATACTGGGCTAAACTAAATGCGAAAGAAATAGACAGAGAAAAATCCCAGCAATGGCTGAGAAGCTCAGGACTCAAAGCAGAGACTGAAGGATTTTTAATTGCTGCACAAGACCAAAGCCTCCCCACCAGAAATTACCAAAAACACATAATGAAAAGAAATATAACAAGTAACTGTAGAATATGTGGAGATCGACAAGAAACAATAAATCATATTATCTCTGGCTGCCCAGTCCTGGCTAAGAAGGAATATATTCACAGACACGACAGAGCTGGGACCTATATACACTGGAAGCTATGCCAACATTATGGAATAGCAACAGAAAAAAGATGGTATAAACACACGCCAGAAAAGGTCACAGAAAACGAGAAAGCAACCATACTCTGGGATATGCCAATACACACAGATAGAGAAATTAAGGCAAATAGACCAGATATAGTTGTCAAAGATCATGAAGGAAAAAAATGCCTTCTAATTGATGTTTCAATACCAGCAGATGACAACGTTTCTCTAAAAGAAATGGAAAAACTTTCAAAATACAAAGACCTGGAAATAGAGATAACTCGAATGTGGAATCTAAAAACAGAAACAATTCCTATCATAGTAGGTGCCTTAGGTATAATAAAAAAATATTCAGACAAATACATAACAAAAACACCAGGACTTACAAATATATATAACATACAGAAAATTGCACTACTGGGTACTGCACACATTCTACGCAAAACACTTTCAATACAGTAAACATAAGAGCACCACAGCAAACCACAGCACATACCCAAGGCGCACAGAGCTGCGCTCGGTAGTGAAGTGAAAGCACGTTATAAAAATAAAACTACTGAATAATAATAATAATAATAATAATAATAATTTCTGCTAAAGGCACAAGGCCTGACATTTTGGCGGGAGGGGACTAGTCGATTATATCAACCTCAGTGTTTCACTGGTACTTAATTTATCAACACAAAAATGATGAAAGGCAAAATCAACCTCGGCGGAATTTGAACTTTGAACGTAACGACAGACGAAATTCCGCTAAGCATTTCGCCCCGCATGCTAACGTTTTTGCCAGCTCGCCGCCTTAATAATAATAATAATAATAATAATAATAATAATGATGATGATGATGATGATGATGATGATGATGATGATGATGATGAGAAATATCAGGACTTAGGCAGAGAGATGACGAGATTGTGGATGACTGATGTGTCAATTATGCTTATAGTAAATGGTGTACTTGACAAAACAAGCCAAACTTCTACCTAAGCGGCTGAAAGATACTGGAATTGAAACTCGAATTGAAACCATCCTGTATTCTGTAAGTGCAATCCTGTATTCTGTAAGACTCCTAAGAAAGATTCCTGAGATTTGACGAGACATTTTGAAAACAAACCTCAAAACAACATCATCCCTGCTAACTAATTTAGCATGTGATAGTTATAAAAAAACAATAATAACTATAATTACTGATACATGAAATTATTAAACAGAAATAACTTATAACCTGCTGTAAGAAGCTCAAGGAAAATAGCTCACTCAAAACAAATTATGATTAATAAGTAACGAGAGATACCACTATCATATTTTTCACCATATGTGCTGGCACGCGTTGGCATCATAATTTCTAGTAATCTCTTTAGTTATCTTTTTACAGTAAGTGCCAGGTTTTCTCTGTTATTGCCATCTGATCATTGCTGTAATTTTAAGTTACTCAGAATTTGTGCGGCATGCCCAGATTTTACTGCCCTAGTCGATCATTTGGTTTGCCAAATATGTTAGCACCTGTACTGCCTAGAAAAAAAAAACGAAATAATCTTGACTCATATGTTATTACAGTATGAACCTGAACACAAAAGTATCGAGTGAATCTCAGACCGAATCCCTACTCTGGATGTAGACACTCAATACCCAGACTGGTGGACTACCACGTTTCCCACTAAAATTTACACCATAAAACTAAAGCGAATCAATTAATAAAACACGGCTCAGAGAAAGTGGGAATGAGATTACATGAAATTCATACAATTCCCCCAGAGTATTAGTGATGTAAGCGAAATGATTTTGGCTTCCAATAAGAAATCGAAACCTAATCGGGAAACAGTCTCAATGGGAGCTTACCTCTTACACTTTGTGATTATGAAAATAGTGTGGAAATTGATTCATTAGTAAGCTGGCAAACTCAAAGATTCTAATATCCTGCTGGTTGAATTAATCTACTAGTTTGTAAAGGGAGGAATAAATCTGGCTTAGAGCTACGAATTAAAATGTTACGCGTGTACTTCGTCCACGACACTGTAAATTAGGAATTTCAGAGACGTAATCAGGCGTCCCGCAGCTTTTTATAAGGTATGTATGTATGCATGTGAGAGTGTACGGGCATATATATATATATATATATAAAACATATATAAATATTTATCTATCTATCTATATGCACACACTCACATACACATATATATCATATCTATCTATCTATCTATCTATCTACCTACCTATATATATATTTACGCACACAAATATGTATTTTTGTGTGTATATGAGATTACACTCCTACACACACACATGTACACACAGACACAGACACACACACACACACACACACAACACGCACTCAGACACACATACACACATATATAAAACAGAAATCGCTTCCGATTAATGGTGGGAATATATTCTTATTTAGATTTAATTTATATACATATAAATTCATTTATTCTCCATAGGAATATAGTTGCAGCCTTTAATTAAAATCATGTTAATCTTCAAAACCTAGATTGAGTTTGTAAGTGTTGTAACGTATTAATGTATTCAAAGCTCGTGTAGCTTCAACACAATGATAAGTGCGAATACGTATAATCTATTGCTTAAGATGTTGGGTTCACGATAGTTAGGTCATGGCTACGATTCTTGGATCAGACAGCGGATTGTAGCCTTGAGCAATGAATTTCATTTCCCGTTGTTCTACTATACGTAAATGAAACTGAGTAACTGTGATGTCTGGGAGTTGAGGAAGGAATTAAAAACTAATTGCGCTGTAATCTGTAAACACTGTCTGTCACGTTTGAAACATAGCTCATCCTGACAAATATTGCAAATTGTTATTTAATATTGTGGATGTATAAGTGGGTGAACTGGCAGAATCTTAAGCACGCCAGGCAAAATGCATAGAGGTATTTCGTCTGTCTTTACGTTCTGAGTTCAAATTCCGCCGAGGTCAACTTTGTCTTTCATCCTTCTGAGGTCGATAAAATAAGTACCAGTTATGTACTGGAGTGGATATAATCGACTTGCCCCCACCCAATCCACCCCGAAATTGCAACCTCCAACCAAAGTTTGTGCATGTATGTGCGCGTGCGTGTGTGCGCATTCTAAACATTAATTTCTATTATAGTCCCTTGTGATAACACCGACGACGTTGGAGTTGTGTACTGCTTTTCTGGCGACCAAAGCTAAGCGAGATTTCAAAGCATTTAAGATGATAATAAAGACTATCCGCTAAATGAAATGCCTGTCATCGCAGAGTCTAAAACCGACAATATAGCCAATTTAATAGACCACTGATCTTTACTAATTTCATATAATCTTATCGACGCTTTGAAGATCAAGTCAATTCGATAAGATTTCAACTTCGATGTTAAGCGACGGAACTCAACAACGCAAGGCATTTTCTTCGACACTCCATTGTTTCTATTTTTCCACCAAACTACTTCTGCCAATGCAACATCTTTCGGCTATCCATCACTTTTGCTCAATCCATCATTCCGCTTCTGCCTATCCATCATCTTTTTCTATCAATCTATCAGACAATTAAATAAATATTAAACTGCAGCTGTCCTGGATTCAGCTATAACTTACGTCTTACTGTTCTTATATAAACGAATATCTTAAATATGTTTTTATTTATTATTTTATCTGTATATTGTTGAGATTGTTGGTTTTATATACACACACGCACACACACAAACGAACAAATACACACACACATACGTATACGTATGTATTTATGTATAATGAGATGAATCTGGTAATACTCTAGAGAACCTTTCTATTACTCTTCCTTACTTTTCTCATCTTTCTTCTAATTATTCTCGTTCCTTCTGTCTACCCTCTTCTTCTTCTTCTTCTTCCATTTTCTACCTCCTTTTCGTTAACTTTCTTGCTTTCCGTCTTTCTTTCAGTTTAGATTTATTTCTTTATCTACTACTGTATTTATTCCTACACTCTTCTTTAACAATCAACTATGGACGGTTGGGTGTGTCAATCCTCTGTGATAAGCTTAATTCATTTACTTGACAGTATCGTGACCGCTAACACAGTGAAGCGATCAGTAATGCGTATGTGTGTACGCGCACGCGTGCGTGCGAGTGTGCGCGCGCGCGCGCGTGTGTATGTGTGTGCGCGTAAGTATTAGCGAACGGGAGAAATATACTCGATACTGTTGTAAAATGTAATATTTGGACTGATCAAGTAGCCTGTTTCTCTTGTGTTTCCTAAGTGTGTATGGCCTGTCCTCCAGGCAGGAAAGAGGGATTACTCAGTGTGAATGTGGATAGATGACAGCATAATATTGGCCGAATAGTTGAGAAGATGATGGATTTTAATCAGACGATTGTTTATCGTATATACATACACACATATACATTTATAAAGGCCTTTAGTCTTGAGTCGGAAGAAAAACATGGAAAGGAGCAGTGTAGTAGCAGTGAAGGGATGTCAATTCTATTCTTAGAGATAGGAGTCATGATGAGTTGGAAGTTATTACTTCTGTTTCTATTTGACAATTTGCTAACAGGCAGTAGAATAGCGACAAGGAGTTTGTATTAGACTTACTGCTAACAGCTTTGAAATTAATAACTATTCTCATATCTATTCCTTCAGAAACTGTGAAAAATAAATACCACACTTTCGGAGTGTATACAAATATCGAAGGATAGGAACGCGCAAATATACACAAAAAGCTAAACCACACAGAAGAGAAGAAATTATGTGACTTTTATATAAACGAAGGGCTTGAAATAGTTTTGCCAAAGCGCCTTTACTAAATTAAAACTCACCAGAGAAACTTTGTGCAATTATAAGATTTTAATGACTATTCTAAATTTTCAAGTGCAATAAATTGCCTTTTGATTTTCTGTGCTGATTTTCTATAATGAATATTTTTCTCTTCTATACATAACATGAAACTACCATAACCGATTCAACTCTTGAAGAACTTACAAAATGTAGTCACAAATTAGTGCCTTTTTTCTCTACCTACACTCTGAATTGTCCTGATTTAACTACATTTATTTTTTCTGGTTTCTGTTCATTGACTCCTTCTTGTATATTTCATTAAATTCTCAGTAACTGTATATGTGGGCGTATCTTGATACATGCATGTATCCTGCTCAATATATTTATGCTATATTTCTATCTTGATCCTATCTTACTCTAAATGTTGTACACTTACATGCGTTTCTATTTCTGACTATTTGACCTAGATTTATATACTGATTTTTTTTTTTTTTGCAGTCAGTATGCTTGCAAATTATTAATTATATTATTTGCTTTTGATCTCGTACGTTTTTTTTTTCCTTTGGAAATGTATAGATTTTACAAGCTCATAACAGCTTAAGTGCCTTACTAATACTTAACTTCATGTGCCCTGTTTAACTTTTAATTTTTACATCGAACTAAATTACTTTTTTTTTAGTTTAAGGTTGAAGTAGTTACTTACAAGTTGAGGGGTTTGTTAATCTAACTAAATGTCTGTTTCATTTGTTTGACTTACTGTAACATATTGATATATTTCCTCTGGAATTGACATAAATACCCGTCTAGGATGTACTCTTGGGATCTCTGCTCGGATTTTTTATGAGTATTTGCTTTGCTTATTTTATGATCATAAGTGTCTCATTCTTTGCTTTCATACCTCTTTTGTACTGATAACTGGGTTATTAAATTTAATAATTTTTTTCTCTCTCAATTTGATAGAATGATACATTTTTCCTTAATATTTACATACATTCAAATATATTAAGGTGGCGAGCAGGCAGAATCGTAAGCACGCCGGGCAAAATGCTTAGCAGCATTTCGTCCGTCGTTACGTTCTGTGCTCAAATTCCGCCGACGTCGACTTTACCTTTCATCTTCGATAAAATAAGTACTAGCTGATCACTAGGATCGATGTAATCGACTTGCCCACTCTCCCGAAATTGCTGGCCTTGTGACAAAATTTGAAGCCAATATTTACATCATATGTGTATGTGCGTGTGTGTGTGTATGTGTGTGTGTGCTTGTCTGTCTGTGTGTGGCTATGTCTTTGTGCTTTGATTTTGTTTGTTCCCACTACCATTTAACAAATCGTGTTGGTTCGTTTACGTCTGTTTGACTTAGCAATTCGGTAAAAGATAATGCGATACAATAAGTATCAGACGTAAAAGAAAAAAACATAAGTACTGGGGTTGATTTTTTCAACTAAAACCCTTGAAGGTGGTGCTCTTGCATGGCTGCAGTCAAATGACTGAAACAAGTAAAGAATAAAAAATAGTTTTAGAAATAAATTTGACGACCTTTTTTTTTTTTTTTTGCTTGCATTACAAAAAATATTTTCAATACGTCTTTGTATTTTTCTCGAAATTTTGAAATTTTTTCTCATGTTCTTTCCCGTTAACTTTTGCATTATTCTTTTTGTTCTGTCAGTAGCAGACAATCAATTATTCTCTTCTCTCATTTATTTATTTATTTATTTTCAAGAAACAAGCATGCCTCAACTTACGTCTCTTTTAGCATCACGTCGTTTTCTTAAGACAGTAATGCAAAGAATAAACCATAACAGCAATCGATTTATCCGACGTAAATGTTAGTCTCGGCGAAAATACTTAAATCCACAAAAATGGATTTTAAAAGCATCTAAAAACCGATACTGAAGGGGAAAATCAAATGAAATACATGTGAAAATATGTACAAAGCATTTGTTGAAACAGATATAAGCTAATAATGTTGTCGTTTTTCAAGTTAAGTCGCATCTCTTGGAACTAATTATCATCGTAAGTTCAGATATGCCTGCGCTGACCGATATTTCAGTACTTTCTATAGATATTTTAGTTTTTAGTTAAAAGTTATTCACCTATTCGGAGACTTTCTTCCTACAGATACTCGTTCGGTTTTCTATTTCTCTCTCTCTCTCTCTCTCTCTCTCTCTCTCTCTCTCTCTCTCTCTCTCTCTCTCTCTCTCTCTCTCTCTCTCTCTCTCTCTATCTATCTATCTATCTCTCTCTCACGCTTTCTCTATCTCCTGTGTCTTATTTTTTTTTTCTTTACTTTGACCGAGGAACGAATATGTGAATTTCCTATTTTTATTTCTCAGCCGATCTCAGATGAGATGTAATATGCATTCAAACAGTTATATTCCTGTTAGGTCATATATTTTGAATAAAAGAATATAAATGTACATTTACATTGTAACTGAGTCCTTTATGGACTTCTTGAATTTTATTCACGATTTACAATAAATATGTGTGAGTCTATGAATGCAGGTGAGTATGTATGTATATATATATATATATATATATATATATATATATATATATATATATATATATATGTATGTATGTATGTATGTATGTATATATATTGTGTGTGTGTGTGTGTGTGTGTGTGTGTGCGTGCGTACGTGCGCGTGTGTGGGTGCTTGGGTGTGTGTGCGTAGGCGTAGGCGTATGCAATAGAAAGAAATAAACGAAAAAATTCAAAATTCGAAATTCTGTTTTCTTTTCATTCTCGCCTTTCTCTCATTCTTTATTGTTCTCTTTCAAAACTCTTTCTTCATCCTTTTTTTCTTTTATACTCTCTCCTTCTTTTATACTCTCTCTCTCCCCTTTCTCTCTCCCCTTCTCTCTCTCTCTCTCTCTCTGCCCCTCTCTCTCTTTCTCCCCTCTCTGTTTGAAATTTGCAATACCATTTAAATATATCTGAATGCATTCATTCGCACAGATTCGCAAGCTATACAAATCGCATGGGAAATTCATATTCACATATACTTACTTTCCAAACTAACCTACATACACATATACATATACATACGTATGTGCAAAGACACGAACATACGCACACACACACGCACACGCACACATACACATACACACTTGATACATACACACACATGCAATTTTGTGCGTGTGGTGTTTTATATTCGAAGTAATCTTGTGTGTTTGCATAATGGTCTACTTTTGAAGGTATGGTGACATAACCAACCGGACGTACATGCTTATATGTGTATGTATGCGTGTGTATGTTTATGTATGTATACGATGTCTAAGTCTATATATTTATGCATAGTATGCACGTATACACACAGATACACACACACACACTCTCTCTCTCTCTAAAAATGCTCTTCAGAGAAATGCGAAGAGAAGAATTTATAAACCCATTATATATACATATTCAGGAGTTGTGACAAAAAAAGTAAAAATAAAAACACTAAATCAGCAAATCAATAACTAACAAAAATACTCCAAAAATCACTCAATATCTTTAAAATAAAAAACGTATACTAATGGTACAGAGGGTAAGGCTTCTTTACAAGGGGTGTTGTAGGAACGACATATTTAAAGGAAAACGATGGAGTTAATTGAAAAAAAGAAATGTTAAAAGGATTTAAAATATAGATATACAGCTGTAAAAAAAATTAAAAGAACGATTATTGGAGAAAAACCTAACACAAATAGTGTTAAATTTTCTGTTTGGATACACTTAAGCGTTTACGTACGTACGTACACACACACACACACACACACACACACACACACACACACACACACACACACACACACACACATGGATAGATAGATAGATAGATAGATAGATAGATATGTGTGCGTTTCTTTGTGTGTGTGTGTGTGTGTGTGTGTGTGTGTGTGTGCGTGCGTATATTCACAGAGACACAAAAAGAGAGCGAGAGATAATGATTCAGATAAATATGATTCAAATTTGGTATATATAAGCATATATACATATACACATATAGATACACCTACATATATACAAAGACATATATATATATATATATATATATATATATATATATATATATATATATATATATATATATATATATATATCGATAGATACATATGGCTAAGTATATTCAGAAGATAAACACATATGCAGAAACAAATAAATATTTAGCAATAAAGACAAATATATTTACAAAGAACATAAAATAATACAGAATACTAAGGAAAGAATGCATAAGTTTTTTTTTGCTCGACAGCTGTTTCTGGAAGTTCGGAAGTACGTAATAATCCTAATGTCCATAATTAGCAAATGGAATATGCA
>NC_142933.1:79071137-79073637 GCF_046866305.1 Octopus bimaculoides
ATAAGAGAAGCAAGAGGAGAAGAAAAGCAATACGATACCGAATTTACGATGTTGTTTAGATGGCAAGCCTAGCATGTATACACACATACACATACACAGACATGTGCTACCTTCATATGTATGTATGTATACGTCATATGTGTGCGTGTGTGTATACATACATATATGTATATATATGTGTGTGTGTGCGTGCGTGTGCGTGTGCGTGTGTGTGTACAATTAAGGCTGCTAAATTTTACATATAAATTTATTAAAAAGACTATTATTCATCTCCACAAACATTTTGGCTGTGAATAATGGGGAAAATGTATCAGAAATGTGCTGAAGCTGTTTCAATGCCTTGCTTTCTTGTATGTTAGTTTTAACAACCATATTTACTTATATAGTAACGTTCTTTCTTTTGTTGAAAATAGGAGAATATTATATTATATTGGATATTAAATTATATTTAGCTCTCCATATGTACTGCAACTTTTCATAATTCAGCAAAGCAATTAATTATTGAAGTAAAACATTTCCCTTTTTAATCGAGCAATTAAAACTTAATTAATCAATCAAAATTTAATTAAGCTATCAAAACTTAAGCTGTTAAGATTTTCATTTCTGTCTCTGTGTGTGTGTGTGTGTGTGTGTGTGTGTGTGTGTGTGTGTGTGTGTGTGCGCAGTACAGTATTTGCTTTTAATAAAATGTAGTACCTAAAAGAGACTGATTTATTTTCTGATTTTCATATTACTAATATTCGTATAACCGTTAGATAACTTAGTATTGAAATTATCTTTCTATGGAAAGCAGGAATACTTGGACTTTTTTGAAAAATAATAGCTTATCTCAAGCTGAATATTGTAATTTTTTAAAAACTTTTACTTGTTTCAGTCATTGGACTGCAGCCATTTTTTATTGCCAAACCGCTAAGTTACGAGGAAGAAAATAAATCAACACCGTTTGTCAAGTGGTGGGAGAGGGAGGAACAAACACAGACACAACTACACATACTCACAAACATATACACGGGCTTCCATACAATTTCCGCCCACTACTAAATTCATTTACAAAGCTTAGTCAGTCCAGGGCTATAGTAGGAGACACTTGCCCAGGGTACCACGAAGTGGAACTGAACCTGAAATCACGTTGCTACAAAGTGAGCTTCTTAACCATACAGCCATGCTAACGCCCAAAGGTCCGATGCACTACCGACAGAGCTATGTAAATATTAAAAAAAAAACATTAAGAAAAAAGAAAGACTTATTCGAATTTTATGAAATGATTTTTAAAAGAACTTCAAATCTAAAGTTTCTATGACACCAAAAGATGCTTCGGATGATATATTCCGAAATATTGTTCCATGTTGCATAAAAAGTTGTTGCTTAGTTCCAGGTCAGTCTGTGGAGGCGCAATGGCCCAGTGGTTAGGGCAGCGGACACGCGGTCATAGGATTGCGGTTTCGATTCCCAGACCGGGCGTTGTGAGTGTTTATTGAACGAAAACACCTAAAGCTCCACGAGGCTCCGGCAGGGGATGGTGGCGAACTCTGCTGTACTCTTTCACCACAACTTTCTCTCACTCTTACTTCCTGTTTCTGTTGTGCCTGTAATTCAAAGGGTCAGCTTTGTCACGCTGAATATCCCCAAGAACTACGTTATGGGTACACGTGTCTGTGGAGTGCTCAGCCACTTGCACGTTAATCTCACGAGCAGGCTGTTCCGTTGATCGAATCAACTGGAACCCTCGACGTCGTAAACGACGGAGTGCCAACAACCAGGTCAGTCTGATGTAGAAAACTTGTGATTACGAGTATAAAAGCCGTCAATATATTTGTCAAAGAATCGGTCGCTCTCTGACGGGTTTGTATGGAGTCTATTCACAAAGTGGCTGTTCCATCGCATTTCCCACGCCGTCTTCCGGAGTTATACTTTTTCCATTTTGTCTGCTCGTACCATGAGACGGTCTGAATTACAGGAAATCGGGAGAATGTAAAAATTTCGTAGCTTACTACACGAACAATAAACTTAAGACAACCCATCGTTTTTCTGTTTTAGTTGGATAGTTAAGAAAGTACTAAACGTAATGAAGAGTGAAAATTAAAATAAAAAGGGGGTTGCTAACAGGAAATACGGGAGATTAATTTAAAGCAAAAAGTTGGGCTATGAAGCAAATGACATGTCTGTAAATTCACTAAGATTTTCTATAAACTAATAGTATTTCGTCTTTTTGTTGTTGGCACTCCGTTGCTTACGACGTCGAGGGTTTCAGTTGATCCGATCAACGGAACAGCCTGCTCGTGAAATTAACGTGCAAGTGGCTGAGCACTCCACAGACACATGTACCCATAACGTAGTTCTCGGGGATATACAGCGTGACTAGGCTGACCCTTTGAATTACAGGCACAACAGAAACAGGAAGTAAGAGTGAGAGAAAGTTGTGGTGAAAGAGTACAGCAGGGTTCGCCACCATCCCCTGTCGGAGCCTTGTGGAGCTTTAGGTGTTTTCGCTCAATAAACA
>NC_142933.1:79078637-79201137 GCF_046866305.1 Octopus bimaculoides
TATTCCACAAATTTATAATATTACATAAAATGAATTATTTTTTCCAATTAGTAACAGCTTTGCAGCGTTTATTTCTGTGCTTGGAAGGATACACTATTCTTAGTTGTTCTAACCAAATCAAAAGGAACAAATATCTATTGTATCCAATGCGATTTTAACTGGTTCCAGTAATTCTATGACTTTGCCATAGAGCCTTGTTGATGTTCATTGCAAAGAAAAAAACTACCGGAAATTGAAATATTTAAATTCGAAGAGTACTTCTGTTAAGACCAAAGAACTTTTGAAGGAAAACAGCTTTATAGCTTTACAGCTTTACATTTGGCTCCACTAATCAAAATTGTCGCTTCTATGACTTGTGAAAGTATTCTATGTTATGCAAAGCAAAGATTTAGAAGGATTTTCCACAGAGTTCAATGATTTGTGTGTCATGGACTCTCTCGGAAAGGAGTCAAAATATTTAAAATTCACTTCATTCATTATTGAAGACAAGTAAAGCTCTTTCTTGAATCCATTTATGATCATAGACTGGGTAGTGATGGGTACTTGAGTAGAATTACTGTTAATTGTCTTCATTTATTATTGAAGATAAATATAGCTCTTTCTTGAATATATTTATGATCATAGAAATAAGATGAGTATTTGAATAGAAATGCTGTTGACCAGGGCCAGACGAAGCTTGAAATTCTAGTCAACACAGAAAAAGGACCCCCTTCGGTCAAGAATGACCATAGGATTGCACCTAGAAAGTTCCTTTACGAGGAACAAGTCGGAGCAAGGTTGTTTTGTGGAAGACCAGCAGTTGCCCATGCATACACTCTCCATGTACCGATGTTGTTCAAGGGAAAGGCAAAGGCCAATAGAGCTTGGCATCAGTGACGTCGCATCTCATTTCTACTATTGAGTGAACTGGTGCAACACGAAAATAAAATGTTTTACTCAAGAGTTCAACACATAGCCCGGCCTAGGAATCGAGGTTACAAGCTCATAACTGTAAACCCACCGCCCAACCACTGAGCCATACGCTTTCGCCATTCGACACACATTCGACAAAAAATTTAATTTATTCTCAAGTCTGAGTGTTCCAAACAACAAATGTTCCATTGTTATTATACTTTTATTCTTTTATTATTTTACTTGTTTCAGCCATTTGACTACGCCCATGCTGGAGCACCGCCTTCAAGGGTTTTAGTCGAACAAATCGACCCATGACAGTTTTTAAAGCCTTGTACTTATTCTATCGTCCTTTTTTGCCGAAGCGCTCGTATAGTTAAGGGGATATAAACACACCAACACAGGTTGTCAAGCGGTGATGGGGAGGACAAACAGAGACACACACACAGACGCAGGCACACATACACACACGCACACACACACATATATACGACGAGCTTCTTTCACTTTCCATCTACCAAATCCATTCACAAGGTTTCAGTCGATTCGAGGCTATATTAGAAGACACTTACCTAAAGTGCCACGTAGTGGGACTAAATCCGGAACCATATGGTAGGGAAGCAAGCTTCTTACCACACAGCCACGCGTCTGCCTAAACTTACTGTACTTAATTGCATGTAAGAAACATTTATTTTTCCAAACAAAATATCTCAAAAATTACCCCGGATTCTATATACGTATTTGGGTCTACATTACATGTTTTATGCACTAATTCAAAAATCCAGATATGCGCAGCTACGTAAACTAGTTCTGCGTCGTCAAGAGCATTTTCTTTCTCCTAAAGTTAATGTCTTGTGAGTTCGCAGTATAGAAAAGCTTTGACAAATTCATTATTCGATAAATTCGAGATATTGCTGCGATATTGTAATATTTGAAAGAAAGGTGTGGACATTTTACAGCTGGTGTATCTCCTGTCTGGTCAATTGTAATCTTACCATAACAACAGGTATTTGTTGTTGATCAGCTGATTAAATGGATCTATTGTCATTTTTTTTTACCTACAAACAACATTAAGTAGTTTTGTATTTCTTTTATTTTTGTTTCGTATTTTTTGTTGTTGCTTTTAGGTTGTAGGGATGATTTGAAGGAAATTTGGCAGCTATTTCTAGCAAGTCGAGTGACTACGTTGAAACTCCTATTATAAAGATACGACTGGGTGCATGTGCACCAGAGAGAGAGAGACAGACAGAGACAGAGACAGAGTGAGACAGACACAGAGAGAATGAGTGAAAGAGAAAAAAGAGAAAGAGAGGGAATGCGAGGCCAATGAAGAGAATATATGCATGCATACCTATGTTTGTTTTTTCGTGTGTGGGAGAGCCTGCGAGTGTGTGCGCGTGTGTCTGAATGAAAGAAAGTGACAAGACTTGAAAGGAGGAAATAGAGTTCAAAAATAAGGATTTCAAATTTTGGTAAAAAGACAGCAATTTCGGGGGTGGTGGGTATAAGTCGATTACACCGACCCAGTTTTGAACTGGTACTTATCTTATCGACCCCGAAAGGTCGAGAGGCAAAGTCGACCTCAGCTGAATTTGAACTCAGAACGTAAAGACAGGCGAAATGTCACTTAGCATTATACCCGGCGTGCTAGCGATTCAGCCAGCTTGCCGCCTCAAAGAGGTAAATGTTATTGGTACAAGGCCAGCAATTTGGTGCGGTGCAGGAGTACTCAACTGGTACTTATTTTATCGACCCCGAAAGGATGAAAGACAAAGTCGACCCCGACCGAATTAGTACTCAGAACGTCAAGACGGACGACATGTACCTAAGCATTTTGCACAGCGTGCTAACGATTCTGCCAGCAACTCACCTTAAAGAGTTCAAAAATAATCCCTTCTATTATAAGCATAAGGCTTGAAATTTGGGAGGAGGGGGCCAGTCGATTAGATCGACCCCAATACGCAACTGGTACTTATTTTATCGACCCCGAAAGAATGAAAGGCAAAGTCAACCTCGGCGGGATTTGAACTCAGAACGTAAAGACAAACGAAATACCACTAAGCATTTTGCCCAGCGTGCTAACGACTCGCTGTCTTAGAGTTCAGAAATAATAAAATGATAATGTTACCTGCGATATACAGTACTGAGTTATATTGCTTAGTTTTAATTTAGTTGTGTCGCTAAGAAGCTCACCTACTAAAGCCGATTTTGCAGCACTTAGGCTAAGTGTCTTCTACAATAGCCCCGATCGACCAATACCTTATGAGTGAGTTTGGTTGACGGATATTGTGTGGAAGCTAGTTGAATAAATGTGTGTGTGTGTGTGTGTGCGTGTGTGTGTGCATATATATATATATATATATATATATATATATACACAGGTGAAAAAACATTAGAAATCTATGCAAATTAAATTTTCTATATATGAAAGATGGAGGTAGAAACAGCAGAGACGTAAATCTAAGACATTTCAATTTAGAAAGAATTTAATAAAATGATTTAAAAGGTGTATAAAGAAAGTATAAAATATTACCGGTTTCGATGATGAATTTCTTAGTACTAAAAATTTCTTATTACTAAAAATTTATAAAAAATTTGAAGTAAAAACGGTTTATCCTCTGTTTGGTGGTCAAAACATGTCTGAAGTCTTCTTTAAGTATAGTTCGGTATAGTGTTCAAGGTGTTAGAGAGAAAGAGATGGGATGTAGTTGTCTATTGCCTAAATATATCTATATATATTTATGTGTGTGTATGTATGAGAGAGAGAGTTTTGTGCTTGTGTTTATCCGCGTACTGCTTGATAACCAGTGTTGGTTTGTTTACATCCCCGTAACTTAGCGGATGGCCAAAAAAAAACAATAGAATATGTGCCACACTTTTAAAAAAAGTACTGGGGCTGATTTTTTCGACTAAATCCTTCGAGGCGGTGCACCGGTATGGCTGCAGTTCAATAACTGAAATAGGTAAACGATAAAAATGAAAGATATTATTAATGGTTGCTGTTTCCTTTTCATTTGATTGTTTGTTCTATTGTATTTAACTGAAGATATTCAGATTTTGTTTATTTATTTACATAGAACATTAATTTTAATTTACAAAATCTATTTTCTTTCAAAGAAATACATATAAATAACAAAATTTATTTGTATTTACATACAAAAACAATTATTTATATTTAAATGCTTTCACGCACATAAATATTAGCAAAATCGGTTCGAATTTAATTAGCTCATAATTTTATTTTTAAAAATATAAATATAAAATTGTAAGAAGCTATTAAATGCTAGCAAGCAGTCACCATCGTAGGTATGTATGTACTGAACTTATGTAGATAATTTATTCTATATGCAGGAAATACCATTAAAGAATTGGATTCTTAATATTTTCACATAGAAAGACTATTTTCCACGCTAGCGAACATCAAATAGAATGCGACTGGTCAATAAACTTTAAAAAATTTGCCACATAAAATATTTCCTAATAATGGTCTCAAATTTTGGAACACGGTCAGCAATTTCAGGGAAGTGCATAAGTTGATTATATCGACTCCAGTGCTCAACTGATACTTATTTTGTCGATCACAAAAGGATGAAGAGCAAAGTCGACCATTTGAACTCAGAACGTAAAAACGGATAAAATACTGCCAAGCATTTTGTCTGGCGAGGTAATGACTCTGCCAGCTCGCCGCCTAAAAGTATTACCTAATAACTATTATTTTGTCACATAACTATTGCCTACTCAGTGAAAAGATGTGCCTCAATGCAAATTCTAGTTACAATAGTGCAAAACTAAGACAAGCGAATGCCACAGTTAATTACAATTTTGATGATGTATCGACGTTAAGTATCAAACGTAGATTTTAAAACTAATACTGGTTTTGGTGCATATAACGAATTTTTACCCAGCTGGCCAGCCAACTGCAATATCAGTGATATCGGCAAAATTTGAACTCAGAACGTGAAGGCGGACGACATGTTGCTAAGCCTTTTTGCTCGGTGTGCTAACGATTCTGCCAGCTTGCTGCCTTATTCACACGGAAAATATCAATAAAAAAGTTTACGGCATGAGAATTTAGAAGACCCATGAGACATGAAATAAATTGCTTTTAACGGTAAACTCGAAGCAGCACGGGTTCAGAACCACTGCGCGGCACTTTGGGCTAGTTTCTTTTACTATAGCCTCGGGCTGACCAAAGCCTTGTGAGTGGATTTGGAAGACGGAAATTGAAAGTAGCGCGTTGTGTGTGTGTGTGTGTGTGTGTGTGTGTGTGTGTGTGTGTGTGTGTGTGTGTGTGTGTGCGTGTGTGTGTGTACGTGTGTGTGTATCTTTGTCTGTGTTTGTCCTCCACCACCGCTTAACTGGTATTGATGCGTTTATATCCCCGTAACTTATCGGTTCGACAAAAGCCACCGATAGAATAAATACTAGGTTTTAAAAAATAAGTGCTGGAGTCGATCCATACAACTAAAACAAGTTGTTCAAGGTGGTGCCCCAGCATGGCCGCAGTCAAATTATTGAAACAAGTAAAAAAAATTTTTTAATGCATTCAACTTTCTCCATCCAAATGGCGTAGGAGGTTAACCCAATATTTACATGCAATTATTTATAGCTTTATCTATTTCAAGGTCCACCGTTTAAAACGATGTATTAACAGAAGTAACTTTCATTTGGGTCTTCAAAAAAAAAAAAGAAAAGTGCAAGACTCTCTTTTCAGAGTTCATGCACACACCAGAGAGCTTCCTGCCTTGAAAGCATTCTCCCTTTGGCGGGATTAAAAATGTTAAAGTGTTTTAGTTGCGAATCAATATGAATATAATTATTTTTAAGCAAACAATTTTTTAACATAATCTTCCAGTTAAGCGGTCGATTGTTTGCCTTCATGGCAAGGGAGATAATATCTTGCTAGAATCCACATTATTAATATTAACTGGGTTTCTCTTTTCTTTTTCTTTTTTTTTTTTTCGTTAGTGAAAAGAATAAAATGTATCTTCATTCTTTTATTTACTTTTTGCCTTTTACTTGCTTCAGTCATTGGACTGCAGCCATGATGGGGCACCACCTTGAACGATTTTAGACAAATGAATCAACCCCACTACCTTTTTTCTTTAAAGCCTGGCACTTATTCAATCAGTTTTTTTCTTTTTTTACCGAACTGCTAAGTTACAAAGACGTAAACACACCAACACCGATTGTCAAGTGGTGATAGGGACAAATACAAACACAAAAACACACACACAGATACATACATACATACATATATATATACATACATACATATATATATATATATATATATATATATATATATATATATATATATATATATATATATATATATATATATATATATATAAAATATATAGTTTTAGGGAAAATAACCAATTTTCAAGAACTCATCGATGAAAATCCACTATCACATAGAAAAATTAATAATTAAAAGCACAATAAATGAGTATAATATAAAGTAAAGTAAATATCATAAGATAAATATAATAATAATATATTTATCTTATGATATTTACTTTACTTTATATTATACTCATTTATTGTGCTTTTAATTATTAATTTTTCTATATGTGATAGTGGATTTTCATCGATGAGTTCTTGAAAATTGGTTATTTTCCCTAAAACTATATATTTTATATATACTTTATCTATAAGGCTCAATTTAATTTTAATTTTTTGTAAATTGATCTTAATTGAGTTTTTACCTGTAATTTTGGATTTTGTCCCTAATATTATTATATATATATATATATATATATATATATATATATATATATATATATATATATATATAAACAACATAAATAATATATAATTATATGTATATATCCATACATATATGCACATACCAACATCTATATGTATACATACAAGCATATATGGGTACAGGACATCACATAAAACGTTAAACACAATGAGAAACGGAAACATAAAGACGAAGACAGAAAACGAACTTTTTTTCGAAAAACAAAAAAAAAAACATTGAGAGAAATGAGACATGCAACAAAGAATATATATATATATATACATACATACATACGACGGGCTTCTTTCTGTTTCCATCAAGGCTTTGGTTGGCCCGAATCTATAGCAGAAGTCACTTGCTCAAGGTGTCATGCCGTGGGCCTGAACTCGGAACCATGTTGTTGGGAAGAAAAGTTTTTTACCACACAGCCACGCCTTTATTTGATTAAATTTTCTTTCTTCTAATTTTTCTTCCAAATTTATTTGTAAAATCCTAAGCTATAAAATCCTAGCATAAAGCTATTTCAACCTCGTTAGATCTCTTCAGTACAGACTACTTAGTGTCTACTAAACATTACATTAAATTCAATTCATAATTCATTATATAGAAAGAGTGGGTATATAAACTGTTTCAAATTTTGACACAAAGACAGCAATTTTCAGGGGAAGCGGATTAGTCGATTAAATCAACCCCACTACTTGACTATTATTTATTTTATGCACTACGAAAGGATGAAAAGCAAAGTTGACCTTGGTAGGATTTGAACTCAGAACGTAAAAACGGCCGAAAGAAACGCCGCTAAACATTTTCCGACGCGCCTTCGATTCTGCCAGGTCACCTCACAGTTCGTTAATAGTATAAAGAGAGAGGGAGAGTTAAGTAGTAGTAGTAGTAGTAGTAGTAGTAGTAGTAGTAGTAGTAGTAGTAGTAGTAGTAGTAGTAGTAGTAGTAGTAGTAGTAGTAGTAAAGGAAATTTGAAATTTATGTATTCATGAAAATGCTGTTCTGCTTTAAAAAAAAATCAAGCATTTCAGCAATTTGCTCAAAACTTCCACTCTCAATGATTTCACGATCAGGGCTTTCTGTATAGAAATCAGTGGATCATAATAACATCCAGATTTTGCTTTTAAGCCCTTTCGAAGAACCCGGCCATGGAAAAAAAGTTTCAAGGGCACAAATAAGAACATGACAATTCCTCCTTTTCAAGGTAGTTATTTAAAATGTAAAAATGTCTTGGAGTGCCTGACATTTCTTTGCAAAGAAAGAAAGAAAGAAATAAAGAAAGAAAGATTATTCACTATTTGATCTCCATCAATGAAATGAATGAATGCCAAAAGCTGCGCTTCGTTGGTAATATTTGTTGACTCATCAGCCAGTAAAACAAAATTAGAATGTTGAAGCTTATCACGACATACATTTTCTTACATGTCAGCAGACAATTCAAAAATGCGCTTACGTACTGTATTATTTGAGTGAGGAATTTTACTTATTTCATGTTCTCATTTGATCTCCTAGCATTGTCTTTCAACAATCTTTCTGCATGCAAGCAAACAAACTTTCTGCATGCAAGCAAAATAATTGATTCTGTCAAAGTATGAGACTTCGATTTTTTTTCCCCTCTTTGTGTAGCCATTTCGAATATTTCATACGAAGCAATTTGAGCCTTTTCAAAAACCTTTTAATATACTTTTAAAGTTATTTGTTTTGTTTGCTCTTCTGACAATCATCTTTTAAAATGATTCGACTTTTTTTTCCTTATCGACTGAAGTATTTAGATTTGAAATATCTATTTACTGTTTTGTTGGCATACACTGTTGTTATTTCAATTAATTTTGAAAGTAAGTTAGAATTTGACGAAATATCTTTGTTATTATTAAGATGATGCTCAAAGTGGCGAGCTAGCAGAATCGTTTGCTTGCCAGACAACAATGCTTCCCGACATTTCGTCCGTCTTTATGTTCTGAGTTCAAATTTGTCGACTTTACCCTTCGGGGTCGATAAAACAGGTATCAGTCGATGTAATCCACTGGCTTCTCCTCCCCTAAAAAATTTCATATATTTTGCCTGTACAAGAAAGGACTATTAAGAAGGTATTTGAAATATAAGCATGAAATGTTTATGGTTAACTTCAATTTATCTTTTACTTGTTTCAGTCATTAGACTGCAGCCATGCTGGGACACTTCCTCGAAGAATTTCAGTTGAATGAATCGACCCCAGTATTTCTTTTTTTTTTTAAGCCTCGTACTTATTTTATTGGTCTTTTTTGGTGAACTGCTAAGTTACGGATATGCAAACACACCAGCATCGGTTGTCAAGCAGTGGGTTGGGAGGAGAACAAAGACACATATACATATATTCTTTTCTTCTTATATTCTTTTACTTGTTTCAGTCATTTGACTGTAGATATGCTGGAGCACCGCCTTTAGTCGAAGAATTCGACCCCAGGACTTATTCTTTGTAAGCCTAGTATTTATTTTATCGGTCTCTTTTTTCTGAACTACTAAGTTACGAGGATGTAAACACACCGACATCGGTTGTCAAGAGATGGCGGGGAGACAGACACACAAACGCATATATATATATATATATATATATATATATATATATATATATATAGAGAGAGAGAGAGAGAGAGAGAGAGAGAGAGAGAGAGATAGATAGATAGATAGATAGATAGATAGATAGACAGATAGATAGATAGATAGATAGATAGATAGATATACACATACATACATACATACATACGTACGACGGGCTTCTTTCAGTTTCCGTCTACCAAATCCACTCACAAGGCTTTGGTCGGGCCGAGGCTATAGCAGAAGAAACTACATATACTGTATATACGAGGGGTTACCCAAAAGAAACCGAAATTTTGCAATGTTATTTTATTCTCTTAGTTTTATATGTTTACACTTCTATTGCCTTCAAAATATTCTCCATTTGAAGCAATGCCGTGGCCCGAAAGCGTTTTCCACTGTTCGAAGCAGTGCCAGAACTCTGACGAAGTGATGCCTTTTAACGCCTCCGTCGTTTATTTTCTTCACCTCTTCCACATCTGCAAAACGTTTTCCTTTTAAGGACTTTTTTCATCCGGGGAAACAAAAGAAAGTTGCAGAGGGCAAGATCGGCTGAATAGAGAAGGTGGGTAAACGAGGTCATGCCATTTTTGGTCAAAAATTGTCTCACATACAGGTCCATTGTCGTGATGAAACCACCACTCTCCACTTTGCCACTGGTCGGGGCGTTTTCGTTTCACCGTATGTCGCAAACGCTGCAGAACTGCCAAGTAAAATTCCTGTTTAAGTTTCACCAGGCGGAACAAATTCTGTGTGGAGAATTCCTTTCGCATCGATAAAACAAATCAGTATCGCCTTGACATTGGCCTTCACTTGACGCACTTTTAGGGGGCGGGGGCGGGCGTGGTGACATTGAAGCTTCCATTGACTTGATTGCTGCTTCGTTTCCGGATCGTAGCCGTAGAACCAGCTTTCGTCACCAGTGATGACCTTCGAAAAAAGGTCCGGGTCAACTTCCAACTGCATTTAGTCGTGACTGCTTTTGATCTTCCGTGAGCGAGGCATAAATTTTGCTGCGACTCTTTTCGTTCCCAATTCCATGCTCAAAATTCGTTGGCAGGAGCACCAGAACACACCAGTCATATCAACAAGTTTGTCAATTGTTCGGTGATGGTCCTCCAAGATCAGTTCATCAATTTTCGTGATGTTTTCGTTCGTTCGGGAGATCGACGGTCACCCTGGACGAGTTTGGTCTTCAAGCAAAAAGTGACCATTCCTAAAGCGTGAAAACCACTCGTAAACTTGTGTTTTCGTTCATGGCAATGTCTTTATAAGCTGTTTGAAGCATGACAATTGTTTCGGCTCCACCTCCCACCCTTCCTTTGTTTCAGTCATCACAAACATCGACGAATAGTGGAGAAACACTGCAAAACAAAGACGCACCACGTGGCATTAGGAATTCACTCGATGACACCGGTCGCAGATGATGCCTGAGGGTCGCATCAAGTGGCTTCTAGTGGCTTCTAGTGGCGGAAGCCTGAGCTACAACAGGTACCTCTTCGCATAAACAGACAGATAAATCTTTTTCATCTTTTTAGTTGTTTCAGTTATTTAGACTGCAGCCATGCTGGGGCACTGCCTTCAAGAAATGTTAGTAGAATGAATCGACCCCCAGGACTTTTTTTAAGCCATGTACTTATCCTATTGATCTTTCTTGCTGAACCACTATGTTACGGGAACGCAAACAAATCAACACTGGTTATGAAACGGTGGTGGGCACAAGCACACGCGCGCACACACACACACACACACACACACATACACACACACATATATATATATATACACACATATATATATATACACACATATATATATATACACACACATATATATATATATATACACATATATATACTACGGGCTCCTTTCAGTTTCCGTCTATCAAATCCACTCCCAACGCTTTGGTCGACTCGAAACTATGGTAGAAAACAGTTCCCCAAGGTGCCACACAGTGGATCTGAATCAGGAATCATGTGGTTGAGAAGTAAGCTTCTTATCCTGTCATTATTTATTATTATTATTATTATTATTATTATTATTGAGTGAGAGAGCAGTGCATGCCATCAAAGTGACACTGGGGTAAAATATACGAAGCCCAGTATACTCATCATGACTACCCGTCTGATAAAGGTACACCAGGCACATGCATCACAACCATATGTGCGCGACATGGGGATCTCATATGAAGATAAACAACGCATGACCTTGTAGGTGGAGCCCAGTTAGAATTCTCTTCAGGTCGAGTAGCCTATCCCACTGAAAAGGTCCTTAAGGGTTGTTTAAGGATGTTGAACAAAACACTCATGTTTCCAAAGGTGAATTATCCAAACTCCAAAGAATTCCTCTCAACACATGGCTATCATGCTCCCCAACTACTTCTGCTCGTGATCAAAGATGCACATATCGTCAGCCACTAAGGAACATGCTTAACTGGTTAAGGTCAAGCAACTGACAAGTAAATCTGTGGTGTTGAGCAGAATATTCGCTGTAGCCCATTTTTTATACCAAGACAAAACAGTGTACATGATAACACTTCTAATCAGTTAAGGTCAAAAGCCAAGACAGCCACTGCATGGTACTGCATCAGGGCATTATTATTATTATTATTATTATTATTATTATTATTATTATTATTATTATTGAGTGAGAGAGCAGTGCATGCCATCAAAATGACACAGCCAAACACCGCGTCGCTGGAACTGTGAAGCGCACAGTTCTATACAAGGATTTTTGTATCCTTTTTCATAAACTAGGAGATGGCTACTAATATTAAGCAAAAGGATTATATAATGTACAAGTATAAAGAAATAATTAAAGAAAAAAAGGACTCATTATATTGAATGTTATGGATAATATCGAGTGGAAATAGGGGGTGCTGCAGTTCCGCAGTGCCTATACACGAGCCGCCACTGTTCAGTTATTACCAGCAAATGGTGAAGTAGTGGCTCGAAGTGAGAATTTCCTCTTTGCTTCTTTTATCATCTTTCCCCACTCATGCTGGTAGACTATCGAATGTGACATCACTTTGTGCATTCATGCTTCATTGAATTTTGCTGAATGAAATTTTTATCCAGAGATATAACCCCTCAATAAGACAAGAAATTAAAAGAACCAATCTCTTCGGAACAAGAACAAGAAAACAAATTATCAAAAACGATAGCACTAATGATAATAACCCTCTCTACTAAAGGCACAAGGCTTGAAATTTTGGGGGAAAGGGACTAGTCGTACTTAATTTATCTACCTGGAAAGGATGAAAGGCAAAATCGACCTCAGCGAAATTTGAACTCAGAACGTAGTGACGGGCGAAATACCGTTAAGCTTTTCCCCCGGCGTGCTAACGATTCTACTAGTTCGCTGCCTTAATTATACCAATAACATTGGTTTCAAATTTTGGCACAGAGCCAGCAATTTCGGGGGAAGGGGCTAAGTCGATTACATCGAACCCGGTGATCAACTGGTATTTTATTTTATCGAATTTGAACTCAGAACGTGAAAACAAACGAAAGATCGCTAAGCATTTTGCCTAACGTGCTAACGGTTCTGCCAGCTCGCCGCCTTATTTCCATTATTAATATTATTCATATAATTAAGGCGGCAAGCTGGGTGAAATGGTTAACAGTATTTTGCCCGTCTTTATATACTGAGTTCAAATTCCACCGAGGTTGACTTTGCTTTTCATCTCTTTCGAGGTCGATGAGATACGTACCAGTTGAGTGTTGGGGGGAGGGGACGATGTAATCGACTTCCCTCTCCGCCGAAATTGTTGGCCTTGTGCCAAAATTTGAAATCAATACTACAAATGGAAATAATAATTCAATAATTAATGATGACGATGATGATAACGATGACGGCGACAACGACGATGATGTTGATAATGATAACGACGACGACGACGATGATGATGACAGCGGCAATAAGAAAGATAATTATGATGATGACGACGACCATTATCATCATCAACATCATCATCATCATCATCACCATGACGACGGTAGCGATGACGACGCTGATAACGGTGATGAAAATGATGATAATGATAACGACAGTCACCATCACCGACATTATCACGAAGAAGTGGGGGGGGGGGAAGAGGACGAGACTGTGAGAGAGGAGGCGGGAGAGGAGAAACAGGATATCAGCCATTTGTTCTGGGCAATGCGTAGTACATTTTGGCGACTGCTGCTTTTGAGTCATACACCTGTCTCCTTGCATGCTTTCACTATTTACTGAGAATTAGACATGAAGTCTGCTCAAACGTGCTAACGTGCTGCGGTGCGTTTAAAGGGAAACAGAGAGAGAGGAAGAATTAGAGAGAGAGAGAGGGGAGCAGGGAAGAGATAAGAGCGATGGAGAAATGGCGTATGAGTAAGACAGAGGCATTGAGAGTTTGAATAGGTTATATGGAAAAATGGAAAACCGGATTTTTATTTGCATTGTAATATCTGAAAAGGCTGTTCGATAATATCAGTGTAAGAATAGGTATGGCTATGTGGTTAAGAAGCACGCTTTGCAGCTGTATCATTCCGGGTTCAGTTCAATTGAGCAGGACTTTGGGCAAGTGTCTTTTACTATAGCCCCGGGGTGACCAATGTTTTGTGAATGAATTTAGTACACAGAAACTGTGTGTGTGTGTGTGTGTGTGTGTGTGTGTGTGTGTGTGTGTGTGTGTGTGTGTGTGTGTGTACATATATATTATATATACCATATGGTTCCGGGTTCAGTCCCACTGCGTGGCACCTTGGGCAAGTGTCTTCTACTATAGCCTTGGGCCGACCAAAGCCTTGTGAGTGGATTTGGTAGACGGAAACTGAAAGAAGCCCGTCGTGTATGTATATATATATATATATATATATATATATATATATAAAGAGAGAGAGAGAGAGAGAGAGAGAGAGAGAGAGAGAGAGAGAGACAGACAGACAGACAGACAGACAGACAGACAGAGTTCCTTCGGTCATGAATGACTATGGGATTGCACCTGGAAACTTCCCCTCCAAAACGAAAGTCCGGGCAGCGTTGTTTATGGTAGACCAGCAGTCACTCATGCATACCAGTCTCTCCTCTCCGTACCACCGATATTACCCGAGGTCGATATAGTTTGGAACCAGTGACGTTGCAACTCATATCTGTTTATTGTTTACACACTCGTCTTCGTCTTTGTTTTTTGTTTTTTTTGTAAATTCTCACTATATATATATATATATAGAGAGAGAGAGGGGGGGGAGAGAGAGAGAGAGAAAGAGAGAGAGAGAGAGAGAGAGAGAGAAATGGAAATACAGATTTGATATGTATATATATATAACATATGTATGTATAAACTTGTGTGTGTGAGTGCATGCGTGCGTGTGTGTGTGTGTGTGTGTGTGTGTGTGCACGCGCTCGCGTGTAATATGTGTATATGCGTGCGTTTTATTCAAAATACAATGACACCAACAAAATACATTTTGTTTCCCCCCGGATGCACGTCATAGCCAAATTTTATCATGATCTTCACGGCAACATAATCCTGATAAATTCATCCCTTAGTAAAATAAATTACATTTTGCCAGGGTCATTGCTTTTAATGAACCGTTGACACAGACTCAAACTACTGGCTTTTTTTTTTCCTTCTACGTGACCTCACCATGTTTCAAATGAACTGATATCTCCAGACTACATACACTTTGTACCCCTACACATATATATACCGACAGAGATCCATTGTGTGTGCATGTATGTGCATGCGAGTATATACAGACAGACAGACAGGATAGACAGACAGACAGACAGATAGATAGATAGATAGATAGATAGATAGATAGATAGATAGATAGATAGATAGATAGATAGATAGATAGAAAGAACACACGCACACACATAGAGTGGTGGCTCGTAGATAAAATTAGTGGCGGTGCTGCTTCAGAAAACTTTTAGCCGTTGTTTTAATATTGAGTAAAAGGAAACAAACAGTTAAAATGAAAATGTATACATAAACTTGATCGGTACGCGTTTTAGCCACTGCCGGGTAGTGTGTTTAATTTGTTCACTGAACACTACCACGAATTACCCCTTGTTTTTCAAAAATCCCCCCTCCCCTAAATCACAAAGCAAGGGGGAAAATCTGCCCTACTTTTCAAATCTTGGCAGCAAGACTGAAGCTGGAAGTAGGATAATAATCTAGTTCTACACTGTATCACATTCAAAAATATAAACACGTTTTTAAGCACAACACACGCAGAGTTAAAAAGAAAGACTACCTTTCACCCGGCAGTCGTTCACGCAGTACTCTCTCTCCCTTGTGTGAAGCTTCCTATCTCGGACATGTGAGCATGCGCACAACAACCAAACACCGCGTCGCTGGAACTGTGAAGCGCACAGTTCTATACAAGGAGTTTTGTATCCTTTTTCATACAGTAGGAGATGGCTGCTGATATTAAGCTTAAGGATTATATATTGTACAAGTATAAAGAAATAATTAAAGAAAAAAAGGACTCATTATATTGAATGATATGGTTAATATCGAGTGGAAATAGCGGGTGCTGCAGTTCCGCAGTGCCTATACACGAGCCGCCACGGCACACACTTATGCATATGTATGTATGTACACAAGTATACATATCTATATACAATTTTATTATGTATAGGCGTAGGAGTGGTTGTGTGTGGTAAGTAGCTTGCTTATCAACCACATGGCTCCGGTTTCAGTCCCACTGCGTGGCACCTTGGGCAAGTGTCTTCTACTATAGCCTCGGGCCGACCAAAGCCTTGTGAGTGGATTTGGTAGACGGAAACTGAAAGAAGCCCGTCGTATATATCTATATATATGTGTGTGTGTGTGTGTGTGTGTGTGTGTGTGTGTGTGTGTCCAACATCGCTTGATAACCGATGCTGGTGTGTTAACGTCCCCGTAACTTGGCGGTTCGGCAAAAGAGACCGATAGAATAAGTACTAGGCTTACAAAGAATAAGTCCTGGGGTCGATGTGCTCGATTAAAGGCGGTGCTCCAGCATGGCCACGGTCAAATGACTGAAACAAGTAAAAAGAGAGTATTTGTGTATACAAACACATTCAATACATGCAGTTCTTTGAACAGATGTCTTTCAGAAGGTATAACAAAATATATCAAGATGCACTATACACACATATACACACACATATACACTTTAAACGTCCCCCAAAAAGCCACTGCAATCAGATGACAGTTTTTCATAATGTTAAAAATTATAAATAAATCACCAGAACATCTGAAATTGTGTTGAATTGGTTGCCATCATACTTAATTGTGCTGCCATCAAACTTATTGTCTTTACCTCTTTTGAATAGTAAATGTTGATTCTAGCGCCAGAGGAATATTCTAAGCAGCGCTCGAGCTAAGGCTCTGGGTGAATACCGGCTAACCTATTCGCGTGTAAGGACTCCCCTCTCTTGAGGGGCGCCACATCAGCGACTTAATTTTTTTTGTTTTTTTGTTTTTGCCAACCTTTCCCCGTCGCTCACCCATGCTGATATTAACCCGTTCCAACGCAGTTAAATTTCAGAGCTTTGTTGGAGCCCGTGCTCAACAGCTAGGCTACGCGGGTGCTTGTCGTTGTCGTTGTATTGCTCTCAGGTCTCAGATTACCCGAGATTTAGCAAACCTATGATCAGCATTCCAGCAGTAACTATCATGTCGATTGTATATCAGGGATTACATTGTCCAAAAGACGGTAGATTATAATTTGAGAGCGATATAGCGACTATTTTGCATAGGTCAAATGACAGCACACACGTTCCTTCGTCTTTATTGCTTAGCCTTTAGTCAGCCATGATCACATAGCATGTTCTACTCATAACATATATTATACATGCCTACACACACACAACACACACGTGTGTGTTTTGTGTGTTGTGTATGTTTGTGTGTGTGTGTGTGTGTGTGTGTGTGTGTGTGTGTGTATGTGTGTGTGTATGTGAGCGTGTACGCATGAAAATGTATAACAGAAAATGCGAATGTGCACACACACACACACATGCATGCAGGTGCACACACACAGATACACACACATTCACACACACACATACACATGCACACCTACATACACAAGCGAACATGTATACACACATACATATACGTCGCATTTCTTTATAAGTGATATCAAAATGTTCACGTTTTTATCTAAACTTCACCCTTGAGAATCTACACTATATCATCTAATATCTTTTAGTTGTTTTTGTCTTTGTTCTTGTTTTGTTTTTCATTCACCAACCTTAAAGAAATTTTTATTTCGCATTTACTACTTAGCTGGAACGAGACGTTGACATCTTACGCTGTCTAACTTGTTTTAAAATTCATTGTGTTTACATTTTAGTCTACTTGCGATAGATTCCGAACTGTGCAGCACAGAATAAAGCAGGTGTTTACATTCTCATTGATATTATGATATTACCGACATGTGACGAAAACAAACAGAATTGCCTTTCCAGAGCTGGCCGATCGGTAGTAGCTCTTTTAAGTTCAGTCTAAGCATTGTATAACAGATTAGTCTCCCTTTACCAGCTTTTACTTTAACGCACATTTTGGCTATCCACCCACATTTTCGTCATATTCAAGGATTTTTGCTTTGCCTTTCCACTTTTTTTTTTCATTTTTATTATTTCTATTTTCGTTTTCTTTTTCTTCTTCTTTTCATCTAACCTCGATATACCCATATTGTCTCACAACTTTTTTTTTTATTTTTACTTTTTTTTTTTTTAACTGCTTGCACTTCTTTTCTTCTTTTCTATTTTAAATCGACTCGCGAGCGCAAATGCATCCAGGCATACAAACACAGACGTGTATGCGTTTGTTAAAGCCTGTGCATTCATGCAGACACTTACGCGAACGTACGCACACACACACACACACACACACACACACACGTACACACATACATACACACAGAGAGGAGAGAGATACAGACAGAGAGACAGACAGACAAAGAGACAGACAGAGACAGACAGAGACAGATATATATATATATATATATATATATATATATATATATATATATAGAGAGAGAGAGAGAGAGAGAGAGAGAGAGAGAGAGAGAGAGAGTTCTCTTCGAGAATTGGTATCATGCTTGTTCAGGGCTTCCATATGCCAGAGAAGTTAATGTTTGTGAACTGATTCATAAACTTATATCCATCTTTACATCGATAAATTTCATTTATTCATTCATTTATTTATTTATTTATTATCATACCCATATATTTATTTATTTTTATATGCATTTATTTATGTGTTTATTTATTTATTTATTTATTTATTTATTTATTTATTTATTCAGTCTCACTTACAACGAAAGATTAATAATTTCCTGTGCAAAGAACGTTGCAGATAGAAAGATGTGCCTGCAGGCAGTTTTCTAGTGATAAGCTGCATTATTAATATCATGGGTAGAGTAAAATGCACAACTCGAAAGCAGCCAGCACGGATGGCGTGTGAAAACTACAACAGAACATTTCTCGGGTGGCGATGGGAGTGGGTGGATGGGTGGAATGATTATAACAGCAGCAGCAGTAGCAGTAGTAGTAGTAGTAGTAGTAGTAGTAGTAGTAGTAGTAGTAGTAGCAGCAGTAGTAGTAGTGGTAGTAGTAGTAGTAGTAGTAGTAGTAGTAGTAGTGGTGGTGCTGGTGCTGGTGTCGATGATGGTGATGGTTGTAGTAGTAGTAGTAGTAGTAGTAGTAGTAGTAGTAGTAGTAGTGGTGGTGGTTGTGGTGCTGGTGTCCGTGGTGGTTGTGGTGGTGGTGATGGTGGTGTCGGGGTGGTGATGGTTGTACAGTAGTAGTAGTAGTTGTTGTTGTTGTTGTTGTTGTGGTGGTGGTGGTGGTGGTGGTGGTATCGGCGGTGGTGATGGTTGTACAGTAGTAGTAGTAGTAGTAGTAGTAGTTGGTTGGATGAGTGAGCGGGTAGTTGTAGGAGGGTGAGTGTCATATTTTGATTGCCAGCTTGGAAAGGTATGTTTGGAAACTAATTTTTAATATTGTGTGAGTACATCAATTGGTTCCTAGAGAAAAATACAACCTACAAAAATGGGTATTTTCATACTTCTAGTTCCAGGACATCCAAAACAGCTGGAATGACATGAAAAAAAAAAACCTTGACATGTAAAGTCTTGTGTGTGTGTGTGTGTGTGTGTATGTTTCTCTGTGTGTGTTTTGATGTTATTTAAGTAAAGATGATACATCAAAATGAAGTCTGGTAATGAATTATTCATTATTAACGAGCGAGTGGGAGAGAGAGAAAAAGGTAGAGAGAGAGAGAGGTGGGGGGGAGTTAGGGATGGCAAACGATTACAGTTGAGTAAAAAGTATTAATCATAGACGTTAGATGTTGAAGTGCGTTTGACCGAACTCAAGAACATTTCGTTATCTCATTGGCTACAAGCAAGACATCTCGCCAGATTCTATCTTTGGCGTTCTTTTGTTGCCATCCTCTTTAAGCTGAGATGATACTTTCAGACGAGATAAAAAGGAATTTTAAATGCTTCTCTAGAAATAGGAATAATTTTTAACCGAACGTAGAAACTGTGACCTTTGTAATTGCACGGAATCTTTAAAGAAAAAAGAAAAACAAAAACAAAACAAAGCCACCAGATATCGATATAAATGTTTGCTGAAATATGAAAATTATGAAGGCAAAGACACTCTTATTACTTATTTTTCTTTTACATTTTTCGCTTTCTTACTTTCTTTCTTTATTCTCTCTTCTTTGCCTTCTCCTTTCTCTTCCTCTTTCTTTTTTTCTTTTCTCTTTCCTTTCTATGTCTTCTCTATGTAAATGCACATTTCTGTAGAAATGAACTTTTTTTTTTTGCAAATATGAAAGCTAGCTTGCAGTTCGTCTTAAAATTTGTCTTTCTTCTTTCAGAACAGATTTATTAAATTTTATTAGCTTATTGAATCTTACAAGATATGATATTTATTTATTTAGTTAGTTATTCATTTTTATTTATTTATTTATTTATTTATTATGTAGATAAATGTCGTACTGACACGAGAAAGCGGAAGTCGCTCATCTGGACTGTTTCGTAATTTTTATGGTTTTAAAGACGTTGTGAAGACAACGTTTAGAATTCTCGTTGTCAATGTTTAAAGAAAATTTACTTGCCTTCTCAGTGGGGGAGCGATTACTTTTGGTTCAGACCGGTTCAGACCAGTTTATATATTACTAATAGATGCTATAATGCTAACTTGGTGACATTCAATATAAATATAGAAAAAGTAAATGTTAATTCACTTCACATGAGCGTGCACACACATATGCACACACGCGCACACACACCACGCACACGCACACACACACATACACACACACGCACACACACACGTCGCACGCACCCACATACGCGCATATACAACCATGACAACGAAAACAGTCTTAAATAAATTGATATTTTCGAAAAATGTTGGTAACGATATTTACTTGACTTTATTGTGAAAGTAAAATATGTTTACAATCAAATCAGAGCTATTGCATTGCTCTAAATAGTGTAAAGTGTCTCAGAGTATAAAACATATTCAAATCTGAATCAAATATTGAACAGAAAAAACATCTGCCATAAGCAGAAAGCTTGTGTTCCCGCTCTGTATTGAAACCTAGCGCAGGTATGAAAATCAAAATGTTACACCTTTCTTAACAAAACGCTTCTAAAACTAACAACTATCAGGGCCTCATCAGAAAATTTTAAGGAAATCTATTGTCCCTACCCTTTTTATTAATGAGAAAACAAAATATTTTTCATTCATATAATTCTTTTTACTTCGCCATGATACTGGACAGTGGAGGCGCAATGGCCCAGTGGTTAGGGCAGCGGACTCGCGGTCATAGGATCGCGGTTTCGATTCCCAGACCGGGCGTTGTGTGTGTTTATTGAGCGAAAACACCTGAAGCTCCACGAGGCTCCGGCAGGAGATGGTGGCGAACCCTGCCGTACTCTTTCACCACAACTTTCTCTCACTCTTACTCTTACTTCCTGTTTCTGTTGTGCCTGTAATTCAAAAGGTCAGCCTTGTCACACTGTGTCAGGCTGAATATCCCCGAGAACTACGTTAAGGGCACACGTGTCTGTGGAGTGCTCAGCCACTTGCACGTTAATTTCACGAGCAGGCTGTTCCGTTGATCGGATCAACTGGAACCCTCGACGTCGTAAGCGACGGAGTGCCAACAACGATACTGGACAAGTTTAATAAATCTAAAACGATTATAATTTTAATAAGTATGGCTATTTATCATCTCCATTTCAGTCCTTTCAGGTACTCCCCTTAGAGGGTCTTCTTATGAGAAACACTGTCTTAGTGGGGAGTTAGATCAGCATTAATCATCGCGTCCTAGATACAATATTTTAGTTTGAGCGATTGCGTCTGGTAAAGGGCTCATCTCTCAGCAGGCTTTATTTACTACTGTTCAAAATCACTGCTTTGCAGAGTAAATAAAGAGGAAAGGAATCAACTCAGAACCTTCTTTAATTATAATTCCATATAAAACATCAAGGATATATTATAGGAATTATGTGCATTGGTACCTGTGCTTGACTAGTATTGTATGTTATTGACCCTGAAAGAATGAAACGTAAGATTTACCTCAGTAGGATTTAAAGTTAAGAATATAAAGAACACTAACTTAACACCGCAAGGCATTTTGTGCAACACTCTAATCATTCTGCCAAAGCTGTGGCAGATTCGGTTTGACGAAAACCAAACAACAATTAAGTCATACAATAGTTACATTAAATTTCATATACTTAATGCAAGAAGCATTATAAAAGCTATAGTGTTTGTGTATGTGCTTACATCTATATGAATTGCAATGATGGTAATTAATTCATACTGGATTCAACTTCAATATCAAATATACCAAAACATCAGTTTACGTGAGTCAAAGAGGGAGAGTGCTCAATGCCAGGAACTGGAGAACCTTTTAAGTAACAGGCGGTTATTGCAATGGCTTGAGGAGCTGTAGATACGCTTCTGTGCTGGGGAAAAATTAAGGAATCTTTTATTTTACAAATTCATAGATTTCTTGATCAGAGCCGATTTGATGTTAAGTAACATCATAAACAGAGACGATTCTAGCAATTAGAAAAAAAAAAATTTTTTAATTTAATGAGAATATGGAATTATCTGTCTTTATGTTCTTGGTTCAAATCCTAAAAAAGGTTAGTTTTACTCTTATCTATTTGGCATCGATGTAATCAGCAATATGTTCCCGATTCACATTTGTGGTCATGTGACAGTAGTGAAAAGTGATATTTTCTACAGAACAACTGTTTCCCGAGAGTCAATGTAGATCCCACCACTCACTGATGTATTTAAACTAGTGCTCTCGGTTTGTTTCTTATAGTTACAACGTTTCGATCGTTACATACTCCGGCTACATCTTTGGATAGCACCACTTCTGGAGCCGATGTAAGGGGGAAAGACCTCGTCCCGCCTGCGGCATCTATGCATGGACAATTGTTTTTTAAAACAAACTGACCGTTACGTATTTCTTCCTCCAGTTGCAGAGAGGTTATACGCCTTCGGCAGTTTGAGTCTGACGAATCACTGATACGGCTAAGCGCTTTATAGATGCGAAAACCAATGGGTCACTCTCTAACCGGCTATAACAATTGACTTCCTAATATATATATATATATATATATATATATATATATATATATGTGTGTGTGTGTGTGTGTATGCATGTATATATGTATGTATGTATGTATGTATGTATGTACGTATGTATGCATGTATGTATGTATGCATGTATATACATATATATGTGTGTGTGTGTTTGTGTGTATGTATGTGTGTGTATACAAGTGGGTTTGAGTCCTACTACGCAGCTCCTTGGGCAAATGTCTTCTTCTATAGCCCTGGGCCGACCAATGCCTTGTGAGTAAAATTCCGTAGTATGTGTATTAATTATGTATGTATACATATGCACACACACACATACCCACATACACACGCATATACACACGCGCATACGCACACACATACATACATAGTGTATATGTGTGTGCATGTGTTTGTGTGTGTGCATGTGCATACATACATACACAATACACATACTACGGATTTTCACTCCCATCCTACCGCTTGACCACCGATATTAGTTTGTTTCCGTTCCCACAACATACCAGTCTAGCAAAAGAGACCGTTAAGATAAGTATCAAGCTCTAAATTAAGTACGGAGTTCGATTCCTTTAACTAAAACTTTTCAAGGCGATGTCCCAGCATGGCCGCAGTGCAACAACTGAAACAAATAAAAGATTTAAAAAAAAAAGTTGAAAGATATATCAGTATGTATGTATATGCATATATTGTGTGTGTGTTTGTGTGTGTGTGTGTGTGTGTGTGTGTGTGTGTGTGTGTGTGTGTGTGTGTGTGTGTGTGTGTGTGTGTTTGTGTTAGTGTATGCACATCACACATATATGTATATACTCACAAATATAGGCCAGCACACACACGCACACTCACATACTAATATTGGTCCAATTATCATAGTAATGTGATATAAATAAAACCATAGTATTTATCATAAAAATAAAATAAATACTAATAGTGAATTTGTATACATAAAGAAAATTTATCAATAAAGTTTCAGAATCGTTTACAAATTGGCATAAAGCAGATTTGATTGATACTAATCTGAAGATATTCTATAGCATTTGATGTGAAGTAAGCTGACTGTAGACATTTTTTACTTAGAAGAACCAAAGGCAAGTTTGCTTGTGTGTTGTTTCTTTCTTTGTTTCTTTGTTTCTTTGTTTGTTTATGTGATTATTATATCCGGTAATCTAAATAAAAGTGAGCTAAGACAAATAACTGAGTGGCGAATGGCATGTATTTGAACAACATAGACAAATATAGGTATATCAGATAAACGTACAACATTAAATTCTTGATTCATTAAAAATTATCTCCGTCTCTAGAGAATGTGTCATAATTACCAAATGAGAATTAAGGCTATTTCCTCATGAGGAGGGGAGATAATAGCAAGATTCAAGAATTTGACATGCTATTAAGGAAAAAGACAGGCTTATTGGCTGGAGATAAGAGTACAGTCGAGAATAATTATCTGACAATTATCTCCAGAAGCCAAGGGACTTATGCAAAACAAGAGTCGAACATATTTATGGTCAAGATAATTAGCATAATTTGAACAAAAATTATCCAAGAGTGGCCAGTGGTATGAGCTAATTACACATTTTAAGAAAAACGTTGATATATCCTTAGTTTTTGTAAAATAAAATATGAACCATTGTCGAGTCTAATGGGTCCTGTTTGAAGGGATTTTACGGTTCAGTACAAGGTATCATGCATTTTCGTTCTTGTTATGCTGTATTTTTCAGATTTGTCTGTTGTGTTTTAGAAACAGCAAGCTGTTTTTAACTCCCTTCAGCGCAATGAAGAAAAAATGTTTCACCATACGGTCCAGTCCACATATTGCACTATGGCTACTTTATTTTAGAAGCAATTCAATCGTGTGTGGTGAAATAGAAATTCTTTTTTAAATAAAAATAAAAACAATTTTAAAAAAACGTTTACGTGGCATGTATTTTGAGCATAAACCTACCTGTATGAGGAGCGGTTGAGATGAGTGATAACGTAGAGCAAAAATAAAGAAAAGAAAATAAAATAAAAAGTAAAAGAGAATGAGAAAACCTTAGCTAATGTATTCTACAATCATTGACAACACTTGGAGGAAAATCATACCGAAGATGCAAATTGTATAATTTATGAAAACTGCGTGTGAATGGGTTTGCACACACACACACACACTATCAATAAATTATGTATGTGTACGTCGCTCGTTGCAGGCATGGGGATTTTGCATCTCACATGCGATGGACGCCTCTGTGGCGGACTGGCATTTGTAGCTGCAGTGACGTGGCTGTTGTAAACTTCGATAAAGACTTCCTGATCACTATCTCACTGCCCTAAAGCATTTCAGCTAATATTTCATCTTAAAATATGACGACAACAAAAGATGGCCGAAGATGGAATCTGACAAGATGTCTTGCTTGAAGCTAATAAGATAATAACAAATATTCTTTGGTTCGATCAAATTCTCTTTAGAGCAAATAGAAAGCTACAAATGTATATGTTGAGTGAAACAAGAAGGAGAGTGTTGTAGCCAGGAGAGAAAATGAGACACACGTCGGGGGGTTACAAAATGGAATACAAGACAGCGGCTTCGAAGTTGAATGCGACGATCGGGTTATCATAATGAATAATGAATATGGAAGAAAATCAATATGACAATATTAGTAGGGTAAAGGACCAGCACTACCGATTATCGATTAACCAGAGCAGGTACTGCAAGTATTTTTAAAACAAAACGTATGTTTCTCATGTTACTTCGCTACACGCAAGCTCATACATAGTTTTATATTAATGTAAACACATACATGTGTATGTATATGCATACGTGTGTGTCTGTGAGTGTAAATATAAATATATATACATGCGTGTGGCGTGGCTGTGTGGTAAGAAGCTCGCTTCCTAATCATATGGTTCCGGGCTCAGTCCCACTGAGTGGCACTTTGGGTAAGCGTCTTCTTCTATAGCTTCAGGCTGACCAAAGCCTTGTGAGTGGATTTGGGAGACGGAAACTAAAAAGAAGCCGGTCGTGTGCGCGCGCGCATGCGGGGGGCTTTGCGTCAGTGTTTGTCCCCAACAACTGCTTGACAACCGGTGTTGCTGTGTTTACATTCTCGGGATCTATTTTAAAACGGGGGCCACATTTTTCATTAATGTTTTATGTAGTGTTTTTGGTACGGAAAGACTTTCAAACTTCGTATACTTATCTATTTTGTGTTATAGAACAGAAAAATATTTTTGT
The DNA here is from genome assembly GCF_046866305.1 of Octopus bimaculoides. NCBI lineage: Eukaryota > Metazoa > Mollusca > Cephalopoda > Octopoda > Octopodidae > Octopus > Octopus bimaculoides. The sequence continues at coordinate 79,104,695 of NC_142933.1, forward strand.
ATTCGAATTTATTTCATGTAAAAAATTGTCTTATTTCGATAATTTCAACCAATCACTGACAAGTATTCAGTTGTTTATATTTACTCTTTTGGCTGATTAAGCGATGTAAAGCGTATTTAATCTCCATCCCTTCGTTTTATTTGCTTTTTTCATTTTAAATTTGCTTTAACCCTAACCCTAACCCTAACCCTAACCCTAGGGTTAGGGTTAGGGTTAGGGTTAGGGCTAACTGTTTCAGAATCGTTTGTTTATGTAGTCGGCACTTAATGTATATCGGCTGAATGGACGTCGGTGATTGGTTGAAATTACAGAAATACGACAACTTTCACATGGAATAACTTATGGATTTCTTTTTTTTTAAAGAAGACTAAGAGAAAAAGATGTTTTATATGACACATTCTACCAGTGTTCCAAGTTTCAAAGTGTTTCGTTAATGAAAAATGTGGCCCCCGTTTTAAAAAAGATCCCATTCTCGTAATCTAGCAATTCGACACGAGATTCCGAGAGAATAAGTGCTAGGGTTGGAAACAAAAGTACTAGGTTTGATTCATTTGACTAAAAATTCTTCAAGGCGGTGCTCTAACATGGCTGCAGTCTAATGATTGAAACAAATGAAAGATACACACACACACACACACATACATACACGTGCGCGCGTGCATACATGCATACATACATACATACATACATACATATATATATATATACATACATGCATACATACATACACACATACATAATACATACATACACACATACACACAGATATACACACACATGCATACATACACACACACATACATACATACATACAAACAAACATACATACATATATACATACATACATACACACACACACGTACATACATATACACACATAGATACATACATACATACATACACACACATACGTACATACACACACATACATACATACATACATACATACACACGTACATACACATACGTACATACATACATACACATACGTACGTACATACATTACAGATTCAAGCCATCAATGGAACTGTAAAGATATGTAAAACGTTCCAAAAATTTAGCACATAAATACATATGCATGCATCTAGACATAAAAACGCATCCATAAAACAAACATACAAATCTGCGCATACACTAACACCAAATACTGCACACACACACACACATATGCACAAATACCTAGATGATGTTGATAAAAGTTCCAATGAAGGAGCCTTGAATCTATGTTAGAGTCCGGCTCTTTCTCTATGGACAAGAAATACAGAAATGAAACTGATTGATAACATACATACTACATGCGCGCGCACACATCTGGATGAAAAAACAAGTGAAAGCATACTCTGGACATGTAATTAGTCCGATGCTGAGGGAAGATTCACTCCATCGCTACTCTGAGTGTCATCAATTTCAAATTTATTTTGGTTTGTGTGTGTGTGTGTGTGTGTGTGTGTGTGTGTGTGTGTGTGTGTGTGTGTGTGTGTGTTTGTGCGCGCGCGCATGTTTGCATGCATGTGCGCGCGTATGTGAATGCATGTGCATGCATGTGCATGTGTATCTATGTATATGTTGGTATATCTGTGTGTATGTATGAGTATGTATATTTGTGTATATCTACACACGTATATATAGAGTGGCTGTGTGGTAAGTAGCTCGCTTACCAACCACATGGTTCCGGGTTCAGTCCCACTGCGTGGCACCTTGTGCAAGTTGTCTTCTACTATAGCCTCGGGCCGACCAAAGCCTCGTGAGTGGATTTGGTAAACGGAAACTGAAAGAAGTCCGTCGTATATATGTATATATGTATATAGATGCATATCCGGGTACAGGACGCCAAAAAAGGAACGGGAACATAAACAAAGCACAAAAACTTACTTTTTTTTACGGACAACAGAATGAACACATAGGAAAACAGACGAGCCACTTATGGAACTTTTCCTTCATCAGCTGCCTCTATTCTGAATTGGGCGTTTATATATATATATATATATATATATATATATATATATATATATATATATATATATAATTGCAGCGTGGAAGGTGTTTATAAGCCATTTAAAATAACACACAAAATCCGTTAGATTCACTTCAACATTTAAATTTAATTTGTCAAAATATTTTCGTCGCTTTGAGTCCGCGACCTGTTCACTGACAAAATTCTGTGCTGCATCTGAGAAAGTAATAGTTAGTTCATGATATATATGATATATATGTACATGTGTATGTATGTATGTATGTATGTATGTATGTATGTATGTATGTATGTATGTATGTATGTGCGTGTACATGTGTGCGCGTATGTATCTGTGTACATGCGTATGTATGTGTGCATGCCTATACACATGTATGTATATATGTATATATGTATGTATGTGAGTATGCACGTATGTACTTATGGATGTACGTGAGTAATAGGGTGTGTAGACATGTTTGTGTGTGTGTGTGTGTGTGTGTGTGTGTGTGCATATGTACGTACATGTGAATGTATGTTTATGTACTGATATGTGCGTCAGTTTAAGTTGTATACATGACAGTTACTTTGTTGAAGGTTGTATATACGCACATATATACATATGCATTTACACATATGTAAACACGCACACACATATATGTGTGTGTGTGTGTGCGTTTGCCCCTCTCACCATCGTCTAACGGTGAATTGATACAACGTCTTGGATACATATATGTACATATATAACCTTACTTATACATATATAACCTTACTTATACATATATAACCTTACTTATACATATATAACCTTACTTATACATATATAAACAAGTATACACAATCATATTGACACTCACACACACTCACAAATATACATATTATCTTAAATTATGCACGCATATACGCTTAACCATCACTACACCTATACATATATACACACACACATACACACATACACACATACATATATACAAATATGTATGACACTAATACAAGGATAACGGTTAAAATTCAAATATGCACAATTCAACGCACAACACATACACACATGTGCACACACACATGTGCACACACATGTGCACACACACATACATCTACACACACGCACATACATATCAAACTATATACGCTCATACGGTTATATATAAAGAGAAAGAAGGGTGACTATAGAGGTGTACTTCCGTGTGGAATCTGGATGTTACCCGTGGAATTCCTTTCCATACATATATGTGGAGATGCATAATACATACATATATGTTATTATATATAACCGTATGAGCGTATATAGTTTGATATGTATGTGTGCGTGCACATGTGTGTGTGCACATGTGTGTGTGCACATGTGTGTGTGCACATGTGTGTGTGCACATGTGTGTATGTGTTGTGCGTTGAATTGTGCATATTTGAATTTTAACCGTTATCCTTGTATTAGTGTCATACATATTTGTATATATGTATGTGTGTATGTGTGTATGTGTGTGTGTATATATGTATAGGTGTAGTGATGGTTAAGCGTATATGCGTGTATACTTTAAGATAATATGTATATTTGTGAGTGTGTGTGAGTGTCAATATGATTGTGTATACTTGTTTATATATGTATAAGTAAGGTTATATATGTATAAGTAAGGTTATATATGTACATATATGTATCCAAGACGTTGTATCAATTCACCGTTAGACGATGGTGAGAGGGGCAAACGCACACACACACGCACACATATATGTGTGTGTGTGTTTACATATGTGTATATGCATATGTATATATGTGCGTATATACAACCATCAACAAAGTAACTGTCATGTATACAACTTAAACTGACGCACATATTAGTACATAAACATACATTCACATGTACATACATATGCACACACACACACACACACACAAACACGTCTACACACTTACCCTATTACTCACGTACATCCATAAGTACATACGTGCATACTCACATACATACATATATACATAAGAATTTCTAACTTCCGGTCAGCATTGTTATGATCGGCCATTATTATGATTGACCGTTGACCGAACACTATTCAATTTTTTTTCTCCGTGTTTTTCTCCTTGTCTCCGTATTCTTTCTGTTGAAGAGCGTAGCTCGAAACGTCAAAGACTTTCCGTATTCCCGAGCGTCATACTAATATATACTTTTGTTATTTACACCACCTGTCCTCGTCTGTTGTTATTATTTGTATATTCTCCCATATATACATATATACATACATGTGTATAGGCATGCACACATACATACGCATGTACACAGATACATACGCGCACACACGTACACGCACATACATACATACATACATACATACATACATACATACATACATACATACATACATACATACACATGTACATATATATCATGAACTAACTATTACTTTCTCAGATGCAGCACAGAATTTTGTCAGTGAACAGGTCGCGGTCTCAAAGCGACGAAAATATTTTGACAAATTAAATTTAAATGTTGAAGTGAATCTAACAGATTTTGTGTATTATTTTAAATGGCTTATAAACACCTTCCACGCTGCAATTGTTTTCGTTCCAGCACACGATCTCAGATCAGGTCACTTGCTATGCAAGTACATCCCTATATATATATATATATATATATATATATATATATATATATATATATAGGCGTAGGAGTAGCTGTGTGGTAAGTAGCTTGCTTACCAACCACATGGTCCCGGGTTCAGTCCCACTGCGTGGCATCTTGGGCAAGTGTCTTCTACTATAGCCTCGGGCCGACCAAAGCGTTGTGAGTGGATTTGGTAGACGGAAACTGAAAGAAGCCCGTCGTATATATGTGTATATATATATATATATGTGTGTGTGTATGTGTGTGTATATGTTTATATGTGTGTGTTTGTCCCCCCAACATCGCTTGACAACCGATGCTGGTGTGTTTATGTCCCCGTAACTTAGCGGTTCGGCAAAAGAGACCGATAGAATAAGTACTAGGCTTCTAAAGAATAAGTCCTGGGGTCGATTAGCTCGACTAAAGGCGGTGCTCCAGCATGGCCACAGTCAAAAGACTGAAACAAGTAAAAGAGAGTAAAAGAGTAAAGAGTATATACATACACACACATATATATATGTGTGTGTGTGTGTGTGTGTGTGTATACACATACATACATACACACACACGCATGCATTACATATAGACAGACAGACAGACAGACAGATACTCTCTGATACATCATCAGCACTGTTATTCCTCATAGTTCGCTTAAGTCCCCGAACCCCACACTCTCCCTCACTCCATTAACAGTCCGCTCGCTGTCACCAAACATTGCTGACACCTTCCTAAGCAGACGACACCACTCGTCAATCATCTCTAACCACAGGCATCATTTCCGCACCAGCGAAACACTTCACACCCAAACTGCACCGCCTCCAACAGAGACCTCCCAAACATCACCGAATGAAAAAAAAAAACATGACAACCTAGTCTCTAAACAAAGCAAAGCCCAACTCCTAGCCATACAGAAGCGTATGTCTTGTACCTCTCTAGAAGCAAATATTCCGTGCCTCTCTCTAGCCTTTGACAATACGATATTAATAGTTTAAAAGTAGTACCTATTAGTGTACGGATTATTCTGCAAAATGCAATACTTATTTTTTCATAATGTTTTAAATTAACCGTGAATTATCTCACAGCTTTGAGGTTTCAAGGATGTGGTTCTTTATTTTTAGAATGGCAATGTAGGGTAAGTGTGAGAGGCTACATATGGCCAGTTTGAAAACAGGTAAAATATTTGGGCCGGTTGTAGCCAGTTAAAATGCTAAAGGGTCAAAGGTGTTAAACTTGACAATCTTTAGTGACCTAACATATCTAACATAGCTAAAATTACACCCTAAAGACTAACCTCTTCCTTGGGACTAGAAAACAGTTCAGCTTTATTCAGCTGCTAACACTTCAGAGACAACCAGTGCGGCTGTGATCTCTCGTAGATGAGTTCAGCCTATCTTCTCTTAAACTGAGATACCACTACCGCCACTTATTTCCAACACCAGTGAGATAATCTCTAACGATGTTTACTGTTACACGTACGAACATGCTAGACTATATCTATATGAAGATCACACGTCGCGTTGGCAAAAATCACAATAACCAACTCAAGCCATAGACCATCTGTAACAACGATGGGAGCCAACGAGGAAGCTACTACGTGGTCGTTCGACATTTTAGAAATAGCAGTTGAACTATTTAAAACAAACTTCATTTTAAAGGATAAAAGATCACATAAGACAATGTAGACCTGTATACCAGGTGAGCACGCACACACACGCAAACACACACACACACACATACACACGCACACAAAAGATAGTATAGTGACAAGAATAGCTTTGATTATTGGTCTTCTGAATGAGGACTGACCAGTAGATAAACAACAACAACAACAACAACAATAATGATAATAATAATACTTTCTTATTTTAGCGGCCCGCAATTTTGGAAGGTGGGGCAGTTGAATAGATCGACCTCAGCGTTCGACTGGAACTCATTTTAGATCGAACATAACTGCAGACGAAATACCTATTTCGTTATTGCCCACAAGGGGCTAAACATAGAGGGAACAAACAAGAACAGACGAACGGATTAAGTCGATTACATCGACCTCAGTGCGTAACTGGTACTTAATTTATCGACCCCGAAAGGATGAAAGGCAAAGTCGACCTCGGCGGAATTTGAACTCAGAACGTAACGGCAGACGAAATACCGCTAAGCATTTCGCCCGGCGTGCTAACGTTTCTGCCAGCTCACCGCCTTCTTTTATTCTTGTCTTTTCTACTCTAGGCACAAGGCCCGAATTTTTGGTGGAGAGGGCCAGGCGATTAGATCTACCCCAGTACGAAACTGGTACTTAATTTATCGACCCCCACAAAAGGATGAAAGGCAAAGTCGACCTCGACGGAATTTGAACTCAGAACGCAAAGACAAACGAAATACCGTTAAGCATTTCGCCTGGCGTGCTAACATTTCTGCCAGCTCACCGCCTTACATTTTATATTATTGCCCCCCCCCCACCACCACCACCATCACTAATAAAGATATTCCGACTCAGTAACACATAATAAATATCAACGAACAACAACGCACTGATATGTTATATCCCCCCCCTCTCTCTCTCTCTCTCTCTCTCTCTCCCTCTCTCACTCTCCGTCTCTTTCTCTCTCTCTCTCTGCTTTTTCTCTCTTTCTTTGGATCTTGTTGAATTTCTTCCAACCATTTGAAGTCTTTAAATATAAATTATATTATTTTCAGAAAATGTATTTCTCGTGCAGTTTTGCATGCAGAAGACGAAAATCGCATTCATGTTTCTTTTGCTTTTTTTTTATCATTAGAAATTAACAATAAAGAAGTTATAAGCATTAAAAGTTATGTAATATAAGTCAATCGATAGCGTCCATTGCTAGCATATCGTGTGTCGGAGCCGTTCGTTGTCATGGAAATCAGCGGAACTTGTCAAATTTCTTCCAACCACTTGAAGTTCTTTTCGAATTTTTACTAGATCATTTTCAAAAATGTACTTTTGATGCCGTTTTGCATGACGATGACGAAAATCACATTCTTTTTTTTTTCCCCTAGAAAGTAATAATAAAAATATTACAAACGATTATGTTCGTTGTGGTGGTGGTGGTGTTGGTGGTGTTGGTGTTGGTGGTGGTGGTGGTGGTGGTCGTGGTCGTCGTCGTCATCGTCGTCGTCGTTCTCTCTGGATACATACCAGAGAGAAAAATAAAGGTCAGAGCGAGGTAATGGAGGAGAAGGAAGAAGAAAAGGAGACGAAGGACCAGAGAAACCTTTGCCAGTAGTAATAGTAGTAGTAGTAGTAGTAGTAGTAGTAGTAGTAGTAGTAGTAGTAGTAGTAGTAGTAGTAGTAGTAGTAGTAGTAGCAGCAGCTGCAGTAGTAGTAGTAGTAGTAGTAGTAGTAGCAGCAGCAGCAGCAGCAGCAGCAGCAGCAGCAGTAGTAGTAGTAGTAGTAGTAGTAGTAGTAGTAGTAGTAGTAGTAGTAGCAGCAGTAGTAGTAGTAGTAGTAGTAGTAGTAGTAGTAGTAGTAGTAGTAGTAGTAGTAGCAGCTGCAGTAGTAGTAGTAGTAGTAGTAGTAGTAGTAGTAGTAGTAGTAGCAGCAGCAGCAAAGCATGAATTATAAGCAAGTGAATAGATTTTCCTATGATACAAAGAAGAATTTTCCATTCGCGAGAAATTTTGAAATTGAAAGTAAACATTAGATCTGGCCTGAAGCCTCGCAGCGATTAGCGTAACACGAAGACTCAGTCGTTCTCCCTTACCAGATGGAAATATGGGGAGAGGAGAGAAATAGAGAAGGAGGAGGAGAAGGAGGAGGAGAAGGAGGAGGAGAAGGAGGAGGAGGAGGAGCTTTTGCCAAAATTCGAAGTGCCAACAAAATGCCAGTCAGTTGTTGAGAGACTGCTGACCCCTTCCTTGCAGACTTCTGTAATCGCATAACTTTCGCCATCATTCATTTCATAGTCTCTTAAAAACATTACTGGCATAAAAAGAAAAGAGTAGCTTGTGTATGTGTGTGTGTGTGTGTGTGTGTGTGTGTGTGTGTGTGTGTGCGTCTGTGTCTGTGTGTGTGTGTGTGTGTGTGTCTGTGTGCGTTTGTGTGCGCGTGTGTGTATGTGTGTGTGTATGTATACATATATATATATGTATATATGTATATATATATATATATATATATATATATATATATAAACAAATAGTAAATGAGTATATGCATATATACGTACAGGTATGTGCATACCGACATCCACCTGTATGTATAGGTGCATATCTGGGTACAGGACATTACAAACAAAACGTAGACGAGAAAACACACAAGCCACATAGAGAACATTCTTCTTCATCAGCTACCCCCGTTTTAACACCGGCGTTTCGAAGAGCTGGGCAGGACGCATCGCTAAAACGGCTCTTCCCATGGACCGCAAATTAAATTTGTATACACAAATTAAACCTTGCCATGGAGGAATGTAGTGGCGGACAAAAAACAAGACAGGAAAACAAACAGAAAAGGCTATACGGCCAGACGGGAAAAATTATGTGTATGAACGCTGTGAGGCACGAACTTGAAAGTGGGGACGAAGTAAGTTCGCGTGTTTGCTCGGTGATAGCCAAGGAAGAAAAGGATTATTCACCGGAAGCATGTGACCATGCCGGTGTAAGGGGAAGAGAGAGAGAGTGGTAGAGGGAGAAACAAAGGGAGGAAGTAGAAGAATAGGTGAGCAACGAGAGGAAAAGAGGAAGAGAGGAAGTACGAGGGGGGGGGGGAAGGAGATACGTAGTAGTAACAGAGGAAGAACGAGAGGGGTAAAGAGAGATACGTAGTAGTAAACAGAGGAAGAACGAGAGGGGAAAAAATTGAAGAGGAAGAGAAAGAGAAAGAGATAGAGTAGCGTCGGAAAATATAAAGTTGCGAAAACTACTTACAGATTGGTGACGCTGCGTTCGGTCATGTAAAAACAAATAGTAAATGAGTATATGCATATATACGTACAGGTATGTGCATACCGACATCCACCTGTATGTATAGGTGCATATCTGGGTACAGGACATTGCAAACAAGACGTAGACGAGAAAGCACACAAGCCACATAGAGAACCGCTAAGTTACGGGGACGTAAACACACCAGCATCGGTTGTCAAGCGATGTTGGTGGGGACAAACACAGACACAAACATACACACACACACACACACATACACATATATATATATACATATATATATATGTATATATGTATATATATATATATATGTATATATATATATATATATATATATATATATGGGAGAATATACAAAAAATAACAACAGACGAGGACAGGTGGTGTAAATAACAAAAGTATATATTAGTATGACGCTCGGGAATACGGAAAGTCTTTGACGTTTCGAGCTACGCTCTTCAACAGAAAGAATACGGAGACAAGGAGAAAAACACGGAGAAAAAAAAAAAAAAAAAAAAAAAAAATTGAATAGTGTTCAGTCAACGGTCAATCATATATATATATATATATATATATATATATATATATATTGCGAAGGCGCATGGTCAGTGATTAGAGCGTCGGGCTCTCAATCATGAGGTAGTGAGTTCGATTCCCAGACTAGGCTGTGTTCTTGAGCAAAACACTTAACCTCGCGTTGTTCCAGTTCACTCAGCTGTAGAAATGAATTGCCACGTCACTGGTACCTAGCTGTATCGGCCTTTCATTCGGATAACATCAGTGACGTTGAGAGGGGAGGCTGCTGCTATTCATGGGCGACTGCTAGTCCTCCAAAATCCACCTTGCTCGAACTTATGTTTCTATGGGTAATTTTCTAGGTGCAATCCCATAGTCGTTCATGACTGAAGGAGGTCTTTTTTACTTTTCTCTCTCTCTCTCTCTCTCTCTATATATATATATATATATATATATATATCTATATATATATATATATATATATATATATATATATATATATATATATACTCCTTTACTCTTTTACTCTTTTACTTGTTTCAGTCATTTGACTACGGCCATGCTGGAGCACCACCTTTAGTCGAGCAAATCGACCCCAGGACTTATTCTTTGTAAGCCTAGTACTTATTCTATCGATCACTTTTGCCGAACCGCTAAGTTACGGGGACGTAAACACACCAGCATCGGTTGTGAAGCGATGTTGGTGGGGACAAACACAGACACAAACATACACACACACACACACACATACACATATATATATATATATATATATATACATATATACGACGGGCTTCTTTCAGTTTCCATCTACCAAATCCACTCACAAGGCTTTGGTCGGCCCGAGGCTATAGTAGAAGACACTTGCCCAAGGTGCCACGCAGTGGGAATGAACCCAGAACCATGTGGTTGGTAAGCAAGCTACTTACCACACAGCCATTCCTGCGCCTATATATATATATATAATCCTCTATCTGTGTGTGTGTTTATGTGTGTGTGTGTTTCCTCTATGAACAGCCAAACTGCTCGATCAGCTTGTACCAAATTTGGCATGAAGGTTTTTCACTACTCTGGGAAGGTTCTAGGGGTGTCAAATTTTGGACCTTGCTCATATAGGGGGCTGTAGTTCCTTCTAGACAACCCTCCCGACTTTTTTCTCAGCAGTATAATACCAAATTTGGCATGAAGGATTTTCATTTCTCGAGGGAGGTTGTAAGGGGGTCAAATTTTGGCCCTTGCCCATATAGGGGACTAAATCTCACCCCCACTATACGACCGTTTCGAATTTTTCTTTGCAGTAGTATAATAATTTCACTTTTCATAATGCTATAGTTTTACTTTTCATAAGCAGCATAATAGTTTCATTTTTCATAACACTATAGTTTCACTTTTCATAATCCTCTGTCTGTCTCTCTGTGTGTGTGTGTGTGTGTGTGTGTGTGTGCGTGCGCGCGTGCGTAGGTTTCCTCTATGTACAGCCAAACTGCTGGATCGATCTGAACCAAATTTCGCATGCAGGTTTTTCGTTACTGGAGGAAGGTTCGTGGGGGGGGGGGATTGTGGCCCTTGCCCATATAGTGGGATGTACCCCGCCCCCATACGACCTTTCAGATTTTTTTTCAGCAGTATAATAGTTTCACTTTTCATAACGCTATAGTTTCACTTTTATTGTTTCCACTTTACTCTTACTATTTGTTTGTCAGTGTGTGTGTGTGTGTGTGTGTGTGTGTGTGTGTGTGTGTGTGTGTGTGTGTGTGTGTGTGTGTGTGTGTGTGTGTTTCCTCTATGCAAGCCCAAACCGCTGGATCAATCTGAACCAAATTTGGCTGTCTAGAAATTACGTCGGTTTTGCTTTTTCGCTTTAAAGGTAAACGATTCTGAAACGCTTTTTTAATTGTGATAATGAAACAAAAGGTTTAAAGAATAAGAAACAGTAAGGTTTCTAAATAACGACAGGTCTTCATACGGATACACGCTTATATGCTGTAGGATATCTTTCAATTCATATGATAAACTTTATGAATTTTAAAGTTCAGTATTCCTGTGATATAAGTTAGAGATATCGACATGAGTTATTCAAATAATTCTTCGTGGAATGGACCTAATAAAATTAGCTAGAGTACACTCAATATTTCATATTTAAATCCGATGTGACTATTTCTACTTGGATATTGGTCCTACCTCAGATTCGAAATCGAATCTACAATATCCCCGTAACCATACGACCTATTGTTCTGCACAGCCAAACCGCTGAATCAATCTGTACCAAATTTGGCATGGAGATTTTTCATTACTCGGCGAAGGTTCTAGGGGAGGGGTCACTAAATTTTAAACTTTTTTTCAAAAACAGAAAAATGTTTTACATACCTGTCATATACGTCGGTTTTGTTTTTCCGCATTAAAGGTAAACGATTCTAACAGAAGCAAACACTATATTGAATAATTCTCCGTCATACATCTACGACCCCAACCTCTGTTTTTTTTTTTTTTTAAGTAAAGATAAACGGTTTTTAATTGTCATAATGAAACAAGGGGTTTAGGCCTTACCGCTAAAACTAACTTCTCTTGGGAAATATAAGGGTGACGATGTCTTCATTCCAAGGACCCCATTAATCCCACATCACCTCACCTCTGAATTTAAACGGCCCCAGTTCCCAGTGAAACTAAGTTTTGCTACGTCCATAAACAAATCTCAAGCACAATCTCTCAATGTTATTAGATTTAACCTTGCTTCGCATTGCTTCTCTCAATTATATGTAGGATGTTCGCGAGTTGGGAGTCCCATAACCCTTTTTCTTTGTACACCAATTAAAGGACACACTAAAAACATTGTATATTTAGAAGTTCTACAAAATTAAACTGTGACTGATTTCAGAATTTGCTTTAATAACTTTGTTTATACTTACGTCATCTGATAGAATATTTCTGAAAATATCTTTTTTATCAGAATAAATATAGTTATTTCCTTTAACATTATTTAAATTTCCGAGCAACACCGGGTACTTAGGCTAGGGTGTGTATGTGTGTGTGTGTGTGTGTGTGAGGGGTGTAACAGCGACAGAAGCAGTATTAATACTAAGAGGCAGTCCAACTTAAAGTGGCTGTGTTGTTAGAACACTGGATACTACGTTATTTACTCAGAGAGAACCTCTCATATATACCTGTGGTACATAAAAGCACTCGTATTTATATCGTCGAAAGACAAGAATCATCTACCACAGCTGCCGGAACTACCAGGTTATGTGATTTCGCCTGCTTTCGACTCCTCAGCCGTTATTAACTCTAGATTTCAGTACGGACATTGTTGAAAGCTATTGTCTTCAACATCTTGGATAAGGTAACTTGTCGGTGATAGTCATATGCGTTTAGGAGTTGACAGTGACCTTATGTATATATGTATGTATGTATGTATGCATGTATGAAGTGGAGGCGCAATGGCCCAGTGGTTAGGGCAGCGGACTCGCGGTCATAGGATCGCGGTTTCGATTCCCAGACCGGGTGTTGTTAAGTGTTTATTGAGCAAAAACACCTAAAGCTCCACGAGGATCCAGCAGGGGATGGTGGCGAACCCTGCTGTATTCTTTCATCACAACTTTCTCTCACTCTTACTTCCTGTTTCTGTTGTACCTGTAATTCAAAGGACCAGCCTAGTCACGCTGAATATCCCCGAGAACTATGTTAAGGGTACACGTGTCGGTGGAGTGCTCAGCCACTTGCACGTTAATTTCACGAGCAAGCTCAACTGGAACCCTCGACATCGTAAGCGACGGAGTGCCAACAACAAATGTATGTATGTATCTATGTCCTCTTTCACTTTTTAACTAAGAGTAATTTTTGACCAGCAACCTATTTGGTAGCAAGGTTGTAAAGGAAAGTAACTTGTTTTAACCATCATCCTTTAAATCTTAACGAGGGCTTGCAGAGTTTCAAGGACCCTGATATCGTGATTATTTGTAGCATATGAATTAAGGATTTACATTCTCTCCCCATGATCCCAAGTTCGGATGGATGTACGTACGTACGTATATCTGTGTGTGTGTGTGCGTGCGTCTGTGTGTGATTTTCCCCATCTTCACTGAAAAGATTTAGTTGGTGTCTACTTTGTAAGGGATTAGATTCATTAGAGTGCCTTGTAGTATTTGTTCCGAATCTTTGTGCTCTAAGTTCAAATGCAACCGAGGTCAACTTTACATTTTATCGTTCTTCACCCCTCTTCATAAACTTGTGTGACTTTTCCTATTTTTTCACTTTGTTCTATACCAGTGCTCCGCAACCGGTATTACCGCGGCACACTAGTGCACCACGATGCTAGGTATGCCGCAGTGTAACCCGGATATAATTTTTTTCCTTATACTTTTAGCTATATTTTTACTTCAGGTGTGCCGCCGAATTTTAAAAAGAATATGTGTACCGCAAGAGAAAAAAGGTTGCGGAGCACTGTTCTATACTTTCCGAATTGGTGACGAAGACACAACTGAATTTCAAACAATGTGAATGACGTCAAATTAAATAAATAAACAAAATGATTGACTGTCACGTCCAAGTTTCTCATCTCCAAGTTTCTTCATATATATGTATTATTCGTGAGTGTGTGTGTGTGTGCATACATGAGTGCGTTTATGCGTTTATTTTTATACAGTAATGCCTCGATTTGCGAGTTAACTTGTTCCCGGAAACCGCCCGTAGAGCGAAAACTCGTAAAGCAGGGCAATAATTTCCCATAGTAGCAATATTATAAATCGTAATTCGTTTCCAGAAAAATGTCTTACTTATAAAATTTGTAATATACGTAAATAAATAGCAATAAAATAGTGGTAGAATGTAAAGAACATTTTATGTAAAGTAAAAAGAATGTCAAGATTATTTATAATAAAAAAAATATTATTATAATTGCTTTCTGAATCACTTTCACACGCACTAGACTCGCGCACACCGTCACTTGTAGACGCGATTGCCGATTCACAAGCACTCGTAGACGGACTTATAGATTTCTTTTTAAAATAAGTCTAGAGCTGTTTACTTAGAAGAAGCTTTCTTTCGCTCTCTACAAATTCTAAGCCGTCATTTTACTCCGTTGCTATATGCTGCTGTGTAGGCACTTCAGAACCAGTGTTGCCACATGTTGCGAAGTTGCCACACACGCAAAATGGTTGTTTAACCTTTTTATATTTATAATAAAATAATACTCGTGAACCCGGGGTCTCGTAAAGCGGGTCCTCATAAAGTGAGACATTACTGTATTTATATTTTAGAATCCAATTTGTGTGCGTGCGCGAGCGTGCGTTTGTGGATTATTAGGTTGTTTGTAACGATTATTTTCAATGTTGTACCAAATCTCACACTGCTTTGTCTTGTTCAAGAAACCCATCAATAACCCCAGTAGCATATTTCAGTGGAACTTCATTATGCACCCCTCCGCTATTGTTAAACAATAATCAATCAACAGTGGGATGGTTAACCAGCTAAAGACCACGAGCTCTAATTTTATTTATTTTATTCTGTTTCATTTTATTTTATTTATATATTTTTACTTTTTATTTATCTATTTATTTTTGTCTTCTGGAAGCCAATGCATAACAAACAACTAGTTTACCATTATTCCCGAGGTTGCAATTAAAACTTTAAAAAAAAAAAACTTCACAAATCCATTTAATGATTGTTTTATTGAAAATTTAAGTCCACGTGTTACTGGAATGGAAGCTTATTAAAATTTCAATCAAAAATTCATTTAATAAAAGCAATGTTCGTTCATTAGAGCTAAAACAAACAGCTGTTGCTATGTGCTTATTGATGTTGCTATTGTTGCTTAATTTCAATGTGACCTCCATTTCGGAAAAGACAAAAAAAAGAAAAAAGAGAGAAAGAAAGGAAAAAAAAAAAGAAAATTAAAAAGGAAACTAAACGCTTCGTCTGATTCTGAAATTAGGGATGCATTTTTTGTTTTGTCCTTTTATTGTTTTAATTTTTAGTTTTTTAGTTCTAATAATTATAAAATAAACTATACGTAACAACTTCGAAATTCATTATTTGAGATGTGGCTAGATTATGGTGAATAATATGATGGATAGATGCGAGTTAGTTTCATTCAGTGTGAAATGTTGTTAGATAAAATGAAAAATACGGATTTATTTTAATTAGGTACAGGGTCAATTTTGTGGTTGTGTTAATCAATACTTGATTAACGAAGCAGGTTTCTGCTCTCAAATTGGGATCGATCCAATCGATTTTCCCAATCTTCACTGAAGAGATTTAGTTGGTGTCTACTTTGAAAAAAGTGAGGGTTTAGATTCGTTAGAGTGCCTTGTTCCGAATCTCTGTGCTCTAAGTTCAAATGCAACCGAGGTCAACTTTACATTTTATCGTTCTGGGATCGATAGATAAAGTACCATTTATATACCAGATTCAATCATTCTCACTTTGTCGCTGTCTCTCTTTCTTCACCCCTCTCAATATGAAAAGGGTCTTAGAGGGTCATTCACAGCGTCTCCTCGTGTAATGAAGAATGGCTGAGCGAAATGGTGGCAACTGTTTCTTCTATAAACTCAAACATGGTTTTGGATTTGTGCAATGACGGTGTACGAAACTTCATAGAACAAAACTAAAAAGTAATTTTGAAAAAAAAATTTAATCATGGGTTATTTAAAGCCTCTATTATATTTCGGGAGGTGATGGTGGCGAACCCTGCTGTACTCTTTCACCACAACTTTCTCTCACTCTTACTTCCTGTTTCTGTTGTGCCTGTAATTCAAAGGGTCAGCCTTGTCACACTGTGTCACGCTGAATATCCTCGAGAACTACGTTAAGGGTACACGTGTCTGTGGAGTGCTCAGCCACTTGCACGTTAATTTCACGAGCAGGCTGTTCCGTTGATCGGATCAACTGGAACCCTCGACGTAGTGCCAACAACAACACCTTATCAATTATAAAATAGAAAATAATCCTAGAGATCGGTGAAAATATGTTACCGATAGGCTAACAGAATGGCCAGTCGATGACAACACATTTTCTCCAAGTTCTTATTCTATTCATTTCATCACCTAATGATGTGTTTGAGTTAGGTTTTAGAACTTTCTGATAATTTGCATACAAAAAACTAAAATACTTAAATACAAAAGTTTCAGTCATGATCATATCTTTTGGCATATGTAAAGTATCCTCTTTCTTTAAGTTGAAATAATACAGATACACCAACATCTGCCAATTTGGATTATTCATCTATTTTTAATTTATATGACATTTGTGAACCAAAGCGTCCTTGGTTACAAGTTCCTAGAAAGATGATCATTTCAGAGAATGACAAAACAGTGTATATGCAACATGAGCGAAACAAATACCACACAAGGTTTATCAGTTTTTTCGCCGATACTTATACATCCTTCAGTGGAGGCGCAATGGCCCAGTGGTTAGGGCAGTGGACTCACAGTCATAGGATCGCGGTTTCGATTCCCAGACCAGGCGTTGTGAGTGTTTATTGAGCGAAAACACCTAAAGCTCCACAAGGCTCCGGCAGGTGATGGTGGCGAACCCTGCTGTACTCTTTCACCACAACTTTCTCTCACTCTTACTTCCTGTTTCTGTTGTGCCTGTAATTCAAAGGGTCAGCCTTGTCACACTGTGTCACGCTGAATATCCTCGAGAACTACGTTAAGGGTACACGTGTCTGTGGAGTGCTCAGCCACTTGCACGTTAATTTCACGAGCAGGCTGTTCCGTTGATCGGATCAACTGGAACCCTCGACGTAGTGCCAACAACAACAATACATCCTTCAGACGATGTACATCAACCATAAACACACACATACACACACAAAAACAAACACGTACATACATACATACATACATACATACATACAAACAAACAAACATATATACACACATACAAACATACATACATACACAAACACACACAGATGTACGTGTTATAGAGTCGTTAAATTACAAATTATAAAATACAATGAATATTTACTGATGAAAGAACTCAGTAAATTGTGTGGAGCCAAATCTGTTAGATATATTTGCCTCACTAAGAATGATTCAAGAAATCATAAATGGGGAAACTTGAAGACCCAGTCATCTCACATATCTTATCTTTTCTTTGTTTCACTCATTGAATTGTGGTTATAGTGGGGTACTGCCTTGAAGGGTTTAGCCGAATCCTCTAAGGTGGTGCCCTAACATAACCGCAATTCAATGACCGAAACAAGAAAAAGATAAAATATATGAATTGATTGGGTCTTCGAGTTAACCCTCTTTATGGCTTCTTGAATAATTCTTAGTGAGGCAAATCGATCCCAGTACTTATTCTATCTGTCTCATACACACACACACACACACACACACACACACACACACACACACACACACACACACACAAGCAAACATTTGCTGAAAAGTTCCTCACTTTGGGTAAAAGGAAATACAGGAAGATCAGTCAATTATTATGATTTTTTTTTTCAACATATTTCCCTTCCCAGATTCACACACATATTGCAGCGGTCCTTCAGTTTTTCCTAAGCCCTGTAAAAGAAATCAGAAGGTCGGGCTTTCAACTAGACTTTTCGTCACACCCTTAGAGTCTAGAACTTTTCATCACTCTATTGTATCTATTTTCAGATTTATACGTGTGTGTATCTGTGTGTGCTCGTGTGTGTGCTTAGTATATGTGCGTACATACATGCCAACGTACATATGCATATACGTTTGTGTGTGTGTGTGTGTGTGTGTGTGTGTGTGTGTGTGTGTGTGTGCGTGCGTGTGATCCAAAATTAGGGAATGGAGAAGATAAAATCCAGGCTACATATGTTTAGCAGAACCTCGGAAGTAGTAATTACCCAAACGAGGGGTAATCCACTAGCTACTCGTTGGGCCAAAGATAGCTTAATCAAATGAAGTTTACATTGTCGCTAAGGGATCCCATGTTAACCCGGAGGAGATTTGATCGATAAAATCATATATATATATATATATATATATATATATATATATATATGTGTGTGTGTGTGTGTGTGTGTGTGTGTGTGTGTGTACATGGCATTTATACACTAGATTTAAATGTGAGCTACCATAAGTTTCATGCTTAGATAGTACAGTTATCAGACTGATTTGTGTGGCATGTTGTCTATTACCGTGCAAAGAAACATTTAAATACCGTGTATAGCTTTTTTTTTTTTGATGATCTCACTAATGACGAAATAGTACACAAATAGCAGCTTGCACAACACCGCTAAAACTCTCACCTACAAAACCAAGTAGACCAGAGAAACAAGCAAGTGCAAAATCTCCTGTTTCGTAATGAAGTGGGTATTATTTCGAAATAGGACACCAAAAACATTGTCTCAGACGTGACCCAAAGGAGAGTCAGGCGATAACTTTCCAAGAGTTAAAAAAAAAATGGCCTTGACAAATCAGTGCTTCAGTAAATCGGTATAAAATCGATATGAAAGTCTGTGACAGCTGCTGTTTTTCGCTAGACAAGTCATTGTTTTAAGTAGTAGAAAGATAATATCGGGTTTAACTCACGCCCGCATCCTTCCCATTGAGTATTACTCGTTCCGCTGGGTTGTTTCACAGGTGTTGCACTTGGCCAGCCGAATCTATCGATCTTTTTCAATTATCATTGGTGAAATTGATGAGCAAAAATATCATTGGAGTACTATGGTGGAAGTCGTGAGGATGCTGATTCTGATGATAATGTAGAGGAGGAGGGGAGGGTGAGAAGATGGGTGAGGGGATGGAGTGGATTGGGTGAGGGAAGGGAGGAAAGGGATGAGGGAGTAAAGGAGAGGGAGAGTAGGGGAGGAAGAGGATGTAGTCGATTATATTAGCAGCAGAATACATCTTCCATTGAGAATACTAGCTCTTTCTCTGAACTCTCTCTCTTTCCCAAACTTTGTGTGTGTGTGTGTGCGTTGTGTGTATGTGTGTAAGTGTATGTGTATATGTGTGGATATATGTATGTATGTGCATGTATGCATATGTGCATGTATGCATATGTGCATATATATGTCTATGTGTGTGTGTGTGTGTATCTATATGTGTATGTATTTTGAAGTTGTACTTCCTTCATTTGAGTCCGTTTGTTGAAACTGAAAATCTTACACCACGGAAGCATCGAGAAAAGTAATTCAAGTAAAGACATAATTCGATTCGTTACATTCACGGTTGTTTTCTTCTCAATACTATTGTGTACTATAAAGTATCGAACTGTTCTGTTGTACTTCTGCAACAAGAAAGAGCAAATATAAAATTCAAGAAAAGCAAATTTCAAAACCTGATTTGTCTTCAAAAAAGTAAAGACCAATGACAGCAGCTTTTCCAACCGCACACTAGACCGTCACTTTTGGGCTGTGAAGTTGTCTTTCTTGCAGTTCCCTCGGATTTTCAAGAACCCAATAACGACGGTTCTGTTGATTTACCATGCCATTGAGATGAAAACGAGCTTCATCACTCATTAACAAAATGAGGTTGTCATTTGCCTCAAAAATTGCCACCATCTGACGCGCGAAGTTAAGCCAGTGTGCATAGTCCCATGGTTTCAACTATTGCCAAATGACCAATTTGTACTGGCGGAAATGCAGGTCTTCATGCAAAATACGCCTTACCGATCGATTACCGATGCCTGCCAGTCTCCTATTCATTAGTGTACCTCGTGTACGAAATGCATTCACCCAATGTAAGATTGTATTGCAGGTAGAAACAGCCTGAATGTTGAAGTGGCGCCGAAACTCGCGCTGAACTGTTGTACCAGACTCGTTATTCTTCACATAACTGTCGTAGGCAAACACGCGATGCTCTATCGTCCACAGCGCCATAACTTCACCTGAAAAGAAAAAGAAATGCTAAGAGACCACGGACCGAATGGTACCTGTCGAACATATGTCCCATCCTCTGGGGCTCAGTAATAGCCATTTCAAAAACGTCCGTCCTCTCTGCCCCACGTGTAGTATGTGTGTGTATGTGTGTGTATGTGTCTGTGTGTGTGTATCTGTGTGTGTTTGAATCAAGCTGTTTTGCTCTATACATGTAACTCCCAATAAATGTTCAGTGCCCTACATTTGTTTAACTACTCACTTGTATGTATTATATATATACACACACACAATACACACATATGCATGTATATAATGTATGTATATATGTATGTATGTATTACTGTTTTATGTCAAATTATATATAAAATCAATTTTACTCAATACGTTTCAGTAGAGTACATCATAATAAAACGTTCACAGAAATGCCCCTGATTTTAGAAGAATTTTCTCCTTTCCTCCCTCCGGACTCCGAGGCTCTTGCAAACCCATGGGCACTGCCCCTCTTTTTCGAAGTCATTGAAAATGAGAATGGCTGAACCGGTAATGGATCGCTTTCTTGAACGTTTTTAGCTACTTATTGAATTATGTCCCTTACCAAGAAAGTAATCCCCCTTTATTGACGTTATTTTTTTAAAAGTATTCATATTATTTAAAATATATATATATATATATATATATATATATATATATATATATTCACCAAAAAGATGCGAGCGTGAACATTTCCGTATATGCACACTTACATACCCCTACACACTTGTAAGCATGTATGTGTGTGTGTGTGTATGTGCATATATATATATATATATATACATATATATACAAATACACACACACGGACACACACACACATATATAATACATCCTTTTGTTGTTTACACCACTTGTCCTCGTCTGTTGTTTTTTTCGTAAATTCTCCATATATATATATATATATATATATATATATATATATATATATGTATGTATGTATGTATGTATATATATTAATATTTATATATATTTTGAGAATCACACTTAAAATCACACCTAACACACACACACACACTCTCTCTCTCTCTCTCTCTCTCTCTCTCTGTACATATATATATATATATATATATATATATATATATATATATATATATATATATATATATATATATATATATATATATCAGACAGTAAGTTCATATATCCGAAAAGAAAGCACACTCCAAAAACATTAGAGTTGTAATGTTTAGATGGAAGGTTATAAGGCGACGACTTGGCAGAACGGTGAGTTCGCCCGGCGTGCTAACGTTTCTGCCAGGTCGCCGGGCGAAATGCTTAACGGTATCTCGTCTGTCTTTATGTTCTGAGTTCAAATTCCGCCGAGGTTGACTTTGCCTTTCATTCTTTCGGGGTCGATAAATTAAGTACCAGTTGCGTACTTAGTTCGATCTAATCGACTGGCTCCCCCCCCCCCCCAAAATCTCGGGCCTTGTGCCTAGAGTAGAAAAGAATATTTAGAAGGTTATAAGGCGGCGAGCTGGTAGAAACGTTAGCACGTTGGGCGAAATGCTTAGCGGTATTTCGTTTGTCGTTACGATGTGAGTTCAAATTCCGCCAAGGTCGACTTTGCCTTTCATTCTTTCGGGGTCGATAAATTAAGTACCAGTTGCGTACTGGATCGATTTAATTGACTGACCCCTCCCCAAAAATTTCGGTTCTTTGTGCCTACAGTAGAAAAGAATATTTAGAAGGTTATCTGTATAACCGGTTAGAGAGAGACCATTAGTTTCACAACTATAACGCGCTTAGCTACATAAGCGACCGTTCAGACTCAAATGGTTGGAGTCTGACGAGTCGCTTATACAGCTATATAGGCGCAAAACTAACGGTTACTCTCCTGCCGACTAAATTTGTGTGTGTGTGTGTGCGCGCGTGTGTGCGCGCGTGTGCGCGCGCTTATACACACATATATATATAGCTACCTGCATACTTTTATTATCATATTATATATGTGCATATAAGAAAACAGATCCACGTAAGGTCTTTTTACTACATAGTCTAAAGCTAGTGTTAACCTGCATATGAGTAACTGTGTTCCGCCTTTCAATATGTGTATGTATGTGTGTGTGTGTGTGTGTGTGTGGGTGGGTGTGGGGGGGTGTGTGTGTGTGTGTGTGTACATGCAGAAACATGCACCATAGATACGTGTTCTTAGATGCATACACACACGCACATACAGACGTACACATACGCGCGCGCATAAACGTGCATGCGCACAGACACACACAGACACACACAGACACACACATATCACACACACACACATTTATACATACATATATATATATATATATATATATATATACATATATATATATATATATATATATATATATATATATATATATATATATATAGGCACAGATATGCATATATTTGCATATGTTGCATGTCGGTGGCCATTTATATGCCTCCATGTATGTATAATTTTGTGCTTGCATATGTTGGCACGTGTTTGCGTGATAGTGACAGCTATAACGATGTCGCTATTACTTTCCTTTTCCATTGCAGTCAATGCTGCTGCTACTGCTACTGCTACTACTGCTGCTGCTGCTACCGATTCTTCTGCTGCTATTGCTGCTGGTGTTGAATTTTGTTGTTATTATTATTGATCAGACATTGGATCCTAACTGAACAAACCGAATTCCTGGCGGCACAACGTATAGAATTTCATTTCATTTGAAATGTCACTACAATAAAATAACTTTTGACTTCAGTCGAAGGGGGAGACGCGTGAAGCTGGACATAACTGTTGTTTCCTCTACAATTTGATTAAAGGTCAGATCACTGAAATAACTTTAGAAGCTTTAGAAGTTTAATAATAATAAAAATAATAATAATAATAATAATAATAATAATAATAATAATAATAATAATAATAATATAAAGGAAATCGGAATATAGTGCCCAGTAGAGCTATTACAAAAGGTTTGCCTCCTTGACACGGCCAGAATCATCAGGAAAGTATTAGAAAGTCGAAATAAAATAATAAAAAATATTTACAGATAATATGGTACCGTAGGCTGCAGGTAACAAGTCTGCTACGCAATGCGTGAGAAAACCTGAGTTAACTAATAATAATAATAATAACTTGGTATAAAAGATGGGCTACAGCAAATATTCTGCTCAATACCACAGATTTGCTTGTCAGTTGATTGACCTTAACCAGTTGAGCATGTCCCTTGGTGGCTGACGATATGTGCATCTCTGATCACGAGCAGAAGTAGTGGGGGAGCATCATAGCCATGTGTTGAGAGGAATTCTTTGGGGTTTGAATAATTCACCTTTGGAAACATGGGTGGTTTGCTCAACATCCTTAAACAAACCTTATTCAGGGACTTTTTGAGCGGGATGGGCTACTCGACCTGAAGAAAATTCTAATTGGGCCCCACTTGCAACGTCATGCGCTGTTTATCTTGATATGAGATCACCATGTCGCGCACATATGGTTGTGATGCATGTGCCTGGTGTACCCTTATCAGACGGGTAGTCATGATGGGTATATTGGGCTTCGTATATTTTACCCCAATGTCACTTTGATGGCATGCACTGCTCTCTCACTCAATAATAATAATAATAATAATAATAATAATAAATAATGACAGGATATAGGATGCACCACCCAAAATCTGACATAGAAAGGCTATATATATACAACGCACAGAAGGTGGCAGGGGTCTTGTACAGCTGGAAAACTATTATAAAATAACCACCATAGGACTGCAAAAATACCTACTCCAGAAGCAAGGAAAACTAATACAAATAGCCACAAAACACGAGCAAAACAAAACACTGTTTTTAGTATTTAAGGAAGCTGACAAATACAAACAAGATATCATACTACCTAACAAATTTGAAGAAGAAGAAGAAACAACAAAAGCTAAAAAGACAAATGAAATCCAAACTAAAACTAGAACAGCAACGGACCATGATAAAACGATGGCAAGAAAAGCCCCTACATGGTAAATACTGGGCTAAACTAAATGCAAAAGAAATAGATAGAGAAAAATCCCAGCAATGATTGAGAAGCTCAGGACTCAAAGCAGAGACTGAAGGATTTTTAATTGCTGCACAAGACCAAAGCCTCCCCACCAGAAATTACCAAAAACACATAATGAAAAGAAATATAACAAGTAACTGTAGAATATGTGGCGATGGACAAGAAACAATAAATCATATTATATCTGGCTGCCCAGTCCTGGCTAAGAAGGAATATATTCACAGACACGACAGAGCTGGGACCTATATACACTGGAAGCTATGCCAACACTATGGAATAACAACAGAAAAAAGATGGTATAAACACACGCCAGAAAAGGTCACAGAAAACGAGAAAGCAACCATACTCTGGGATATGACAATACACACAGATAGAGTAGAGAAATTAAGGCAAATAGACCAGATATAGTTGTCAAAGATCATGAAGAAAAAAATTGCTTTCTTATTGATGTATCAATACCAGCAGATGACAACGTCTCTCTAAAAGAAATGGAAAAACTTTCAAAATACAAAGACCTGGAAATAGAGGTAACTCGAATGTGGAATCTAAAAACAGAAACAATTCCTATCATAGTAGGTGCCTTAGGTATAATAAAAAAATATTCAGACAAATACATAATAAAAACACCAGGACTTACAAGTATATATAACATACAGAAAATTGCACTACTGGGCACTGCACACATCCTACGCAAAACACTTTCAATACAGTAACCATAAGAGCACCACAGCAAACCACAGCACATACCCAAGGCACATAGACCTGCACTCGGTAGTGAAATGAAAGCACGTTATAAAAATAAAACTACTGAACAATAATAATAATAATAATAATAATAATAATAATAATAATGATAATGATGATAATCCTCTCCACTAAAGGCACAAGGCCTGAAATTTCTAGTCGATTACATCAACCCCAGTGTTTCACTGGTACTCAATTTATCAACCCCCAAAAGGATGAAGAGCAAAGTCGACCTCGGCGGAATTTAAAGTGAGGACGTAGCGACGTGCGAAATACCGCTAAGCATTTCGTTCAGCGTGATACCGATTCTGCCAGCTCACCACCTTAACAACAACAACAATAATAATAATAATAATAAATGCCCTGTTGGTTCTCATGGCTTCTGATTAGAAGTGTTATCGTGTACATGTTTTCTTTTGCTATAAATGATGGGCTATAACAAATATTCTGAACAATACCACAAATTTGCTTGTCAGCTACTTGACTTAACCAGTTGAGCATGTCACTTGCTAATTTATCATTATTATTATTATTATTATTATTATCATTATTATTATTATTATTATTATTATTATTATTATTATTATTTGAAACAAAACTCATGTTTGGTCTTTTTCCTGGTAAGATTTATGTGGGTAGCTGGTTACTACCTGTAACCTTACTACCTGTAACCTTACTACCTGTAACCTTACTACCTGTAACCTTACTACCTGTAACCTTACTACCTGTAACCTTACTACCTGTAACGGTTGCTCCCCTATTAGCTACGCCACTACTTCTAGCCCTGAAGAGAAGAGACAGTCGTTGGGATGCTGTCCTAGCTATGTTCAAGAGTGTTCTTTTGCCAAGCGACATCCTCAGTGATAGTGTGATCCAATAATTGGAGAGATTTTTGAGGGTTCTAAGTGAGTGCTGCTCATAAGGAGTCGGTGTTTTCTTGAAACGAGAAGCGTTTGTGTTTCCTTGTTGAAAGAATCCAGGCTGGCATATCTCCATTGCAGGAGGCTTTCGAGATCTCTATTCAATAGAGTCAGTGTGGTATCTATATGTGGTATCTATATGTCACTCACACACACACACACACACATTTTAGTGCCTGATAAATGTTTCCAGAAACACCTAGATATTTATATGTTAAGTGCTATGCCGAGGAAAACAGCACAACGCCAGTTGTTGGATACGAACTCTTTAGTCGTGAAATCAACCTATTAGCTATTCTACAATCCAGTGCCTTGCCAGTTCTGATAAATGATATTAAATAAATAAAAAAAAACATTCAATAATTCTTAATGAAAAAATGAACAGAAAAAAATACAAACGAGAAAAAATTCAATGAAACAGATCAGTAAATATTGAAGAAAATTGTCGTGAAATATCTAAATAAAACTATACAGAAATATCTTAAGATGTCTAAAACTTCAAGCAATAATTGACTGATATTAAAAATCAGTTGGATCTTAATCTTAAAAATAAAAATATAAAAAAACAACAACAAAATGTACAAATATTTTTTGTATTAAAACAGAGTAAAATGCAAACTAATTTTAAAACAAAACAAGTTATAACATATCAAAATATCGTTTTAGTGGAAAAATCCATTAAATTGTCAGAACCTGAGGTGGAATTAACTTTTCGATGAGAGATTATTTAATATGAACAACATCAACTTGTTTTGCAGAAAATTTCTCTTTGCACGGAACTAGATGTATGATTGTATAATTGCTGGTTTGATTGGCTCCAACATGGAAACCTACTGTCCAATGGTTTAAACGCAAATACAAATATTAGCTTGACACATTAACAAACACTAGCTTGACACATTAACAAACACTCTATCTCCACACACCAACACACACACACAGACGCACTTACACACACATACACACACACACACACACACACACACACACATGCATATAGAAGCACATACACACATACCGATGCATACAGAAGCACATACACACACAGAACACGTACACAGACGCTCACACATGTGTGTGTATATATATGAGCGACCAATGAGGGAGTCAATTAAGGAGTCTCTACGTGATCGCTCTACTTGGTAGAAATAACAACCAAATTTCCATCATATCAGTCAAAACTTTCTTAGAAAGCAAAGTATATATGGGATTACGGAGTCCTATATACTTCTAAAGTGGCAGTGCGTGGCTTAGTGGTTAGGGTGTTGCACTCATAAACGTAGGGATGTGGCCTCGATTCCCAGACCAGACGATGCATTGTGTTCTTGAGCAAAACACTCCATTTCATGTTGCACCAGTCCAATCAGCGAGCAAAAATGACTAATCCTGCGACGGACCGGTGTCCAAGTCCAGTGGGGAATATATACGCCACAGAATCAAGGAAACCGGCTCGTGGAATACTTTTAATCTACTTTTGTTTTGTTTTGTTTTTCTTTGACATACTTTTAAATGGATTGTGAATATCTTTAATTATAATCTTGTTCAATTAGCGTTTATTTGAGACTGAACGACAACAACCACAGATTCTTTTAATTACGTCCTTATTTGTGAACCTCTGAAATTTCTTGGTTTTGAGAGCAGCATATTAATACTTTTTTATAACTATCACCTATCCCCATCTATTTATAAAATTTATGACCACTTTGAAGACCAACAAAACGTAAGCCAATTTTATCTGAAATAGGTGATAGTTTAAAAAAAAAAAGTATTATATATTTTTTGGTAAATTTTTGTGGTGAATTCCTGAACCAGATCGATTACAGATCTCCACTGAAGGTTTTGTTTTAATGTAAACTATCTGAAGCAATCAGTCTGACCATTTTCATCCAATCTGTCTACCCTCTACCCACTATACTACAAACCAACCACCGTATTTTCCGGCTTTCAAGTCAAGTTTTTTTTTTCTTTTACCAAAAATTCAAAACGCAAGAAGGTCGGTCAATTTATACAACAAAACGATTTGGGATGACCAAAAATTTCATGTCAAATGCAGAAAGATAGTGACGATGTTTGAATGTTTACACTACATGTTTACACTATATATTGCGTCAGCTGTATGCCGAAAAATACGGTGATCAACTTTATAGTGCTACTTCTGCATGGAACTGTAAATTTTTCGTATTATTTAGGATTGAGTTCCTGAAGGAAATCAAAGTCAATTTTTTTTTAATGAAACCGTTATTAATCTTAATTCTTGCATTATTTTCACAATTTTCCATAAGTTTATAAAATTGTAATGCTATTGACCATTGTGAAAGAACTTTTTCTCTACCAAAAAAAATTTCCGTAAATGCTTAGTGGTTAGTAAAAAATATGAAAATGAAGTATAAAACTTATTATAAACCTGAACTGAAATAATTATCATTCAAGAAAAATATATCATCGGATTTTGCTAGTAAACTGTGTTTTATTTAAACCGATACAAAAGCATTTATACAATGTTAGAAAGATTAACTAGCTTATGAAAATAATTTAGAACTATAATTGAATATTTTAATATGGTTGAAAGCAGATGACCACGCTTTAGTGTTTATCATTTGTGACAGTATTTTCCATTTGTAAAGAATTCTCCCACGCACGCCAATGATGTTGCAGAACCAAGAAATGCTTATCAATGTCAATACAAATTTCGCTCATCTCCAAGTAATCATTGCATATCTCCGATTCTGATTATCACTTACAAACCAAAGAAGGTGCATTATTTTTTACTAGAACAAACTGTCGTCGGTAATAAGTCTGAAGAATCAAATGTGCTCAATACATTCAGATTTCTTTTCCAGTTTAAAAAAAATTAATTTTGAATAAATATTAACATTTATGCGACTGAAATTCGCTATGTTATGTATGGAACAGTAAAAACTCTCACTTTCAGTGAACAATATCGTAGGCAAAAGATAATGGACATACAAATCAAAAAGATCCACTGTCACAGACATTCTCCGTTTGTGTCTATTCAGTTATTCCAGCAGAATTTCTACATCAGATTTTTTATCTTAACCAATTCCTTGACTCATCTTTTTATACTTTCACCTCGGTCCTAAATCCTTCTACTACATCGTGTATAGTATACTCAGTTTTAGTTACTAGTTTTAACTTTTTTCAGTGAATGACATCACTGACACCCCTTCCTGCTAAAATACGTATGAATGTTACAGAGCAAATTAGCAATGATTTCTCATTCAATGTTAGTTTTTGGGGTTTTTTTCCTCCTCATTAAGCGACATAACACCTGGTTTTACAATATCCTTTTATACTGAAGTGCCTTACTTTTCAGATCTTGCACCAGCCGACAAGTGGAATGTGTGTTATCTATTACTGCTTGACCGTCGTGCCTTGCTGTTTCTCGTCTGACCAGACTGGAGCGTCTGCTCTTTCGCTTCCTGTGGAAGAGACGTGTTTCATTGCTTAGGCGGCTCGTCTGCTGTCAACATCTGTGCGGAGGATTTGGCATGCCGTGGCTGGAAATGCGCAGAGATGCAGTGAAGCTGCAGTGTCAAGAACGATCCTCAAACGGTGTGTAGATATAGTCGTCCTTTGTCAGGTATATCGTTTCACGTCTCATTTCTTTGAAAGAGCTGCAATCCTAGGTCAAACAAAGACCAAAACTGGGCGCTTGACATTTGAAATGTCAGGCACCTGCAGCCCTCTACCAGACGGGAACTTCTGAGTCGGTGTTCTATAAAGGACTAGTAGGAAAGAGTGATGACGTTTCCTGGAGGAACTCTAGGAGTCGCTGAGAGTCAGCTGGCTGAACTGTACAGGAGAACCTTCAGCCCATAAACTATAGATAATTCTCAGAAATCTTAGCCTGGTACTACTGTCGGGAGAGACAGCCGGCTCGAGATAAACTCTACAGGCACAGAAGTGCTATCAACTAGACCTTTCCAAAATGTGCGCAGAACGACGACAATGTTTTTCACGCACTCGTCCAGTGTCTGAGCATTACTGACTTGTAGAGTTTTGCTGAATAGCTATAGTCGCGAATAGAAAGAATTTGTCTTATCAGCTGAGCCCACCGTGAAGATCACACCACTGCCTTCCTTTGACCGAGAAAGGCTTGCAGTTTTCCTCTCTCGGATGGTTGTGGTAAAAGAGGTTGTGCGATGGTCGAAACTAGATTAACTGAAGACAGACTTTCCGTTTCGGTCAATTACTCGTCAACTTTTTCCAAGTTCCATTTGGAGTGGAAAATAAGGGTTAAGAGGGTGTGCTCCGACTCAATAAATTCTATGAAAAGTGAGAATGACTGGCGAACTCTTACCATACGCCTGCGAACCAGAACATTCTCTTTTGGTGGTCAAGTTTACCGAAGTTTTGTGGGTTATCCTTGATTAGCACAAAATCTTACATATCTCCGACTCTACTACTCTTTCGACTCGATGACTGTACCATGTGTTTCCAGCTCCAAGTCCCCTTTTCTTGCACAGTTTCCAGTGTAAAACATTTATAATCTGGTCGTACCTGCATTTCTTATATTTTTCCTGTGCCAACTTGGGGCATTCTGCCACTATCTCATTCCAAGTTCTACAGACTCTATATTTTCCCGACACATTCTTTCCATGCATACTTTTTCTCAAGTTGTTTGTTTTCGTCGCTTGATCTTGGGCTGCTACAATTAGGCTCTGTTTTTGTTTTTAATACCCACTTTTCTAACCAAGCCAAGGATTTTGTTCCACATACGCCTTGAGTGGCTCTTCAAAATTGATCATGCAGAGGTTTCTCTTCGATCTGTCTGATGTGCTCTCTTTGTATTTCATTCTTGTCCTTTTCACCTATTACGTGCTTCATCACCTGTTCTTTCTTAACTACCTTTAGTAGTTTTTCTGTGTTGCTCTGTAAATATTCTACTGAACTTTTTCTTTCCATCTCTACACATTCTTCTACTGCTATTAAGCCTCTTCCTCTGTTATTATTATTATTATTATTATTATTATTATTATTATTATTATTATTATTATTATTATTATTATTATTATTATCATCATCATCATCATCATCATTAAGGCGGCGAGCTGGCGGAACCGTTAGCACGCCGGGCAAAATGCTTAGCGGTATTTCGTCCGTCTTTACGTTCTGAGTTCAAATTCCGCCGAGGTCGGCTTTGCCTTTCATCCTTTCTGGTCGATGAAATAAGTACCAGGTACGCACTGGGGTCGATGTGATCGACTATCTCCCTCCCCCCAAATTTCAGGCCTTGTGCCTATAGTAGAAAGGATTATTATTATTATTATTATTATCATTATTATTATTATTACTATTATTATTTTGGAGAAAATAGATAAACATAACTAATTAAATGTTCGTTGAACTACAACGAGACGACATCAAATTTAGATCACCAACTTATTGGTTCGGTTACCTGACAATCTATAATGGTCGTTGATATGATTGATAACTTATTTGCATGGCACTATTAAAAGATTTTTTTAACATAATTATCGCTGCAAGAAAAATATTCATTGGTTTGATAAGAGGGCGAGTGCACTAGGTAACATGATAGCACCCTCTCTTGATAAGTTTCTGTCATTATAGATAACAAATTTGTAAGAATGATGCAAGTCTATACGATCTCTGGAAAGTATCTTAGAATACCGTTGATTATATTAACATTCAATTATTACTAAAATATTTTTCTATATATTTCCTGTTAATAATTTTTGACGCTTCAAATGCCTATACGAAGAAGCAACAAACTTTGATGCTTCGACGCCTTGTGCCTCCGAATAACATTACTGTATGCAAGCAATTATGATACCTGTTGGTTGTTGCAACATTTTCACACTACTTAACAATAGACTTATCAATATTTAAATTAGTGATAAACATACCAATATTTTCCCCCTCTGTTTGATATAGGCGTTTTAGGGTTAAGCAAAACAAGCATAAGCTTTATCAATATACTCACCTATGGTCTTGAATTCTAGGTATCGGTTGTTCTCTGACAGGTTTATGGTCGATCCTGTGGCAGTGGAGACCTTCGGCGTTCTTAGCCTCCGGACCACATCCCTACTCATTACTATCGGGGCGGAGATGGCTGTCTGCTAAGCAGAGTGAGTCAGAGTGACAGTCCCAGTGCATCTTCCTCACCATCCTCCGGAGCAGCGCCCTTTCTATTTTGTCTGCTGGGACCACGAGGCGATCTGAATTATAGGAAATTGTACGTTCCACTCCTTATTGTAAAGTTACTCCTAATAAATCTATGAAAAATAGTCACAGTGTCATGCCCGAAATAATGGATGGAGACGGACGGATGAACAGACGATATACTGAACACACTCAACACAGACATATAAGTTACCTCCACAGGAGTGGCTGTGTGGTAAGTAGCTTGCTTACCAGCCACATGGTTCCGAGTTCAGTCCCACTGCGTGGCACCTTTGGCAAGTGTCTTCTACTATAGCCTCGGGCCAACCAAAGCCTTGTGAGTGGATTTGGTAGACGGAAACTGAAAGAAGCCCGTCGTATATATGTATATATATATATATATATATATGTATGTGTGTTTGTGTGTCTGTGCTTGTCCCCCCAGCATCACTTGACAACCGATGCTGGTGTGTTTACGTCCCCGTCACTTAGCGGTTCAAAGAGAGACCGATAGAATAAGTACTAGGCTTCCAAAGAATAAGTCCTGGGGTCGATTAGCTCGACTAAAGGCGGCACTCCAGCATGGCCACAGTCAAATGACTTAAACAAGTAAAAGAGTAAAAGAGAGTATTCAATGTTGAATTGCTAATGACATTGCATGAACATGCGAAATGTACAAAGGAAGCCTACAACAAAACAAAATTTCGACTCTTGCCTATAGTACGAGAAAGGATTAATACTCTTATTAAGGCAGTGAACTGGCAAAATTGTTCGCACACCAGACAAAATGCTTAGCAGGATTTCGTCTGTCCTTACGATCTGGATTCAAATTCCGCCGAGGTTGACTTTACTTTTCATCCTTATGAGGTCGATAAAGTACGTAATAGTTGAGCACTGGGGTCGATGTAAATTGATTTGTTCCCTCCTCCAAGCTTTGTGCATATAGAAGAAAGAATTACTTTTGTTGTTATCCTTTTGTTATCCTTGTAATCCCATGTTAGCCCTAACAGAGCAGACCAATAATTAGGAGCGTACTATCTCGTCTTTTTAAACAAATTTAGTCATGATCTAAATTATCCAGTGAGTCCTTACTTTCTTATAAGACGGTAAGGTATAGTTTCGTTGATATTTGATTGCTGTTTTTAATAAACCATGCTACTTCGTAGGAGTTCCCTTGTTGACCATTATTAGATAACTGGCACAGCGACAATAGTGACTACGACGATTACTGTAGAGAATAGTATTAGTTGCTGTTGTTGCTGTTGATGATGCTACTGCTGCTGCTGCTGCTGCTGCTACTGCTGCAGGTGATGATGTTGTTGTTGTTGTTGCTGTTGTTACTGTCGCTGGTGTTGTTGTTGCTCTCGTCTTCGTCGTCGCTGTTGTTTGTTTGTCCCCCACCACCATTTGACATTCGGTGTTGGTTTGTTTACATCTCTGTAACTTAGTGGTCGATGTAAGTTGACTTGGTCCCTCCTCCAAGCTTTGTGCTTATAGAATAAAGAGTTACTATCGTTGTTATCTCCGATCGAACAGACCTATGCCAAAAAGTGTCACAGCAGTGAAAGTTTCGTCTTTCATTTAGGCCTAATGTACCTAAGAATATATAATCCAATGTGCCCTAATACTTTCCTGTTTTTTTTTTGTTTTTGTTTTTTACAATTTGTAGGAAGTGGTTAAAATGAGATCTATTTATTGTTTCTAGCAAAACAATAGCTCATATAACAAGCACTTATAGTTTTCTTATTCCTGGTATAGCTGCCATTGTGACCAATTGTGACCAATAGTTGCTATAGTGACCAATATTGTCGTTTACAACAACAATATTGGTCACAGAACTGTCCTAATGGAGCATACATATTCAAAGGCACTGCAGCCATGACCATTCTGTCATTTTTAGGGGTATATAGGACTATGTTATCTTAATTGATCAGGCTCAGCTTCAACTTAGAGGCATTATCACATTGGCTTGTGGCCAATATTGTTATCTATATAAACTTTTAACTGTTATCGTTTATTTGTTGCAGTCATTAGACTGCAGCCATGCTGGGGCACCGCCTTGAAGAATTTTTAGTCGAACGAATTGACCCCAGAACTTCTTTTTTTCAGCTTGGTACTTATTCTATCGGTCTCTTATGCCGAACCACTAAGTTACGGCGGTGTAAACAAACCAACATCGATTGTCAAATGGTGGTGGGGGACAAACAAACACACACACACACACACACACACACACACACATGTGGGGCTCAACCCGGGATCAAGTGGTTAGGAAGCAAACTTCTTACCACAGAGCGACGCCTGCGCGCCTGTATCTTTGCTTTTTGCTACCGCTTTCGTTTTTATTTGTTTTCAATGGTAAATATTTTTAAAATTAAATTTTAAAAGACAGAATATACAGGAAAAACTTTCACTGCGATAAAACATGGTCAAGGTTTTCTTCCATTATCCAATGACAAATATGAGGTATACGAAAATAAGACGAGATAGTCACGACTGGAATGTTTTAATCATAGGTTTGCCAAATCAAGATTGATGCAAGACAGCGATTCAAAACATAATATTTTGTATTATTTACATTATCTACATTTGACGGATATTCGTCCTCATCTTGTTTGTTGTTAACACAACGTTTCGGCTGATATACCCTCCAGCCTTCGTCAGGTGTCTTGGGGAAATTTCGAACCTGGGTTCTCATTCCTATCGATGTTACTATTATTATTATTATTATTATATTATTATTATTATTATTAATCAGGTCGCTGCCGTGAATCGAACTCGGAACCTGGGCATATGGCGTAGTGGTTAAGAGCGCGGGCTACTAACCCCAAGGTTCCGAGTTCGATTCACGGCAGCGACCTGATTAATAATAATAATAATAATATAATAATAATAATAATAATAGTAACATCGATAGGAATGAGAACCCAGGTTCGAAATTTCCCCAAGACACCTGACGAAGGCTGGAGGGTATATCAGCCGAAACGTTGTGTTAACAACAAACAAGATGAGGACGAATATCCGTCAAATGTAGATAATGTAAATAATGTAAATAATTCCTCATCTCTTAAATATAGAACTATAATATTTTGTTACTAAAATTTATCTACAATAAATTCGTTATACTCTAACAGAATATTTCAACAATTTTTGTTTTATATATATATAATTCCTAATAGTGGAGGCGCAATGGCCCAGTGGTTAGGGCAGCGGACTCGCGGTCATAGGATCGCGGTTTCGATACCCAGACCGGGCGTTGTGAGTGTTTATTGAGTGAAAACAGCTAAAAGCTCCACGAGGCTCCGGCAGGGGATGGTTGCGAACCCTGCTGTACTCTTTCACCACAACTTTCTCTCACTTTTTCTTCCTGCTTCTGTTGTGCCTGTATTTCAAAAGGTCAGCCTTGTCACACTGTGTCACGCTGAAAATCCCCTAGAATTACGTTAAGGGTACATGTGTCTGTGGAGTGTTCAGCCACTTGCACGTTAATTTCACGAGCAGGCTGTTCCGTTGATAGGATCAACCGGAACCCTCGACGTCGGAAGCGACGGAGTGCCAACAACAACCTAATAACATTTATTA
The DNA here is from genome assembly GCF_046866305.1 of Octopus bimaculoides. NCBI lineage: Eukaryota > Metazoa > Mollusca > Cephalopoda > Octopoda > Octopodidae > Octopus > Octopus bimaculoides. Next base: position 79,140,885 of record NC_142933.1, read on the forward strand.
TGAAAATGTTTTTTTTTAACACTGAATGGCTATGAGGGTTCATCCGAGTAAAATACGAATCAAAGGGATCCATAGATAAAAAATGGTTGTGAAACACTGGTCTAAGGGCCAAACAACAACGACGACGACGACAAATCAGTAGGAATTTTCAAAATATGAATGAATGAATGAATGAATGAATGAATATTCCGAATGAATGAATGAATGAATGAATGAATATTCCTATCTTAATGACTGAGGGTCAGAGGTATCAGCACAATTCCCATTTCTTCGCCACACACTGCGGTCTCGTGCTGCAGCCATACACTCCTCCAAAATCCTCTTTGTTTAGTTCTTGATGCCATTGTGCCATCATTTTCTTCTTGTCCGCGAGCCAGTTTTTCCGTTCATTACAGCCTCGAGGATCTGAGCACAGAGGTTTCTAGCACAAATTTGCCTGCTGTGTTGTCAGTCATTCAGGGAAAGATATTCAAAGAAACCAAACCTACAGTTTTCTTTCTTCCTTTTTGAAGGTTTTATTTTTCTATTCCGATTCTATCATATCTTACAGTCAATGTGATGTGAAGTGGAAAAAAAAAAAACGCACATACTATCTTACAGAAATTTTTCAGTCCTTCGATGCACAAGTCTTCTCGGTGTATAAATAAAATAACAGTAATTTTGATAATAATGTTGATAGTGACGACGATAGGGAAGAAAATGATGATGATGATGATGATGATGATGATGATGATGATGATGATGATGTTCATGATGATAAATGCCAATTTAATGTTATGTTTTGAATTATCGTTTCTAAAGGCAAAAAAAAAAAAAAAGTTGGGTGGGAAATTGTTTTTGGTCTTTTCTGTTTCTTTATTTTTTTTTTCTTTTCTCTCTCTCTCTCTTTTTCAGAAATCGATTTGTCAGCTAGAATATTATAGAACTATAATATTCAGTTTTAACTTGCTTATTAAAATACACACGTAAACACATGTGCGTTTGCGTGTGCGTGTGTGTAAAGATGCACACACACACACACACACACACACACACACACACACATTTGCATCTAGATATATGACATTCATAAATATATATGTGTGTGTGTGTGTGTGTGTTTGAGTTTATATATAAAAGATACATATATATATACACGGGCGCACACATTTATATGTACATGCGCGTGTGTGTGTGTGTGTGTGTGTGTGTGTGTGTGTGTGTGTGTGTGTGTGTGTGTGTGTGTGTGTGTGTGTGTGTGTGTGAGAGAGCGTGTGTGCGCTTTGTAATTACCCTTTAGGCCTCTCAATCGATGAAATAACGCAATGTAATCTTATTTAATTTTTACAATCGTTTGTGTTCTGTTTTTCACTTCTAATACGGTTGTGTGTCTACGTGTATACTTGCTGTCTTCATTAAGATGTTTCCTTATATGTTTCTTTGATATCATTGGACACTTTTTTTCATATCTATCTTCTTTGAAAGTGTTAAAATACAAATGAAAATAATTATAAATAAATTAATAAATAGATAGACGTGTCGGTCTCGTAGGGTTAACGGAGAGCTTCTTTTAAAATTTTGGCAAAAACAACCAAGCGCTGCGGGAGATATAGCCGTTTATATATATATATATATATATATATACAAATAATATGTGAGTATATGCATATATACGTATATAGAAGAGAATTATCTATAAAGACTACATTGTAAACACATATGTGTGTGTGAGAGAGAGAGAGAGAGAGAGAGAGAGAGAGAGAGAGAGAGAGAGAGAGAGAGAGAGAGAGAGAGAGAGAGAGAGAGAAAGAAAGGAAGGAAGGAAGGAAGGAAGGAAAGAAGGAAGGAAGGAAAGAAGGAAGGAAGGAAAGAAGGAAGGAAGGAAGGAAAATTATAAAATGTTTTGTTTTCCTTAATATAATTTGAAATACTTGAAATTCCTTATGTTCGCTTAAATCTGTTATTCTAGAATTCTTGAATATGGTTATTGGAACACATACACCCATACATAGTCAATTTAAACATGAACAAGCAAGAAAAAAAAACACGAAAAAAAAACACGAAAAAGCAACGCGAGTTCATGGAATAAGTACAGTGTAATTGGACGCTCAACGCGCGCGCGCGTGGACTAAGGTAGGATATATTTCGTTATGTTGTTTTATATATATATTCATCTTCTCGGCCCACAAATTCCTGCGGGGCTCGCGTGAGGTAGACTCCTCAGGCACTTTCTCCATAGGGTCTTATCTGAAGCTACCGTCATTACTGTTTCCTGCTGGATTTCCAAGAGGGGCCAACTTAGACTTTGGATATTATCCCACCATCTCGTTCTTGGTCTACCACTATGTCTCCTGTATGTTGCCCGGCTTGAAGATTCCATCTTACCATTCTTTCCTGCGATATTCTAATCACATGTCCGTAGTACCGGAACTTAAGCCTCTCAATCCGGAGAAGTGGTGATTTCTTGTGTAGAAACACCCTGATTTCAGAGCTACGCACCCAGTCGTGTAACGTTATAGTTACATATAAACGCGCGCGCGCGCACGCACACACCTTTTCGACAAGTTTCTTCTGTTCTTTTCTTTTCGTGTCTATCCTATATTTCGGAAGAAAAGTGAATATTCAAACCGTTAAAGACATTTCCTTCTTTTCTTCCACATTCCCTAAGCATCAAAGTAATATCAACTTTATGTTCAATTACAATTTTTCCTCGTCTCTGTGTTACATTTTTCGTAACTTTTATGTACGTGTGTAAAAATATACATATGTAAATATATATGTATGTACAAATAAGTATGTATGTGTGTATGTATGCATGTATGTATGTATGCATGCATGCATGTATGTATGTATGAATGTTGATAAGATTGAGAAGTTTCACACGAGAAAATTTATATCGAAATAGAAAACGCTTTCAGACTTTATCATAAATAGAGTAAAGAAAATATTTACGCTTTCAACAAAATATGCTACTGGTTTCAATCGTTTTTAAGACGATTTAGTCATGGTGTAAGAGAATGAATGAGAAATTCAAGTAAATAAATTAAATTTAGCCTTCATGATATCACTTCTGGAAGTTTACTTATTTTTCTTACAAAAGTCACCTGGTGCTGGTGACTGGTTTTCTTGTGATGGCTGATGTGAAAATGGTCAATGGGATTACTTGAGCCCATGTACGCAATGTTTTTTTTTAATGTTAACGTGGAGGGATGTTGGGTGGATTTGACTGTTGTTTCTTGTAGATTCAGCTATCACGCCGAAGCTCTTCCCCACTCAGATTAAGAAATTAATATTATCAGAATATTGTAATTTACTTGAAGCGTTTCAACCTGTGTAGATGATATAAACGTGTGGAAAATAACCTTTAAGCAAAGCAGATGAGAAATTAGGTAAAATATGTAAGGTGATAAATGGAAGCAAAGAGAAAAGAGGTTGTATTACTTTACACGCGTCGTTTAATTATTCTATAATAGTCCATGAAAAATACCCCTTTTTAAACAGAAGAAAGAAAATAATCAAAATGTACGGAGAAATGTGTTGTTACTGGCAGAAGGTTTAACTATGTTGTTATATTGTTCGTTAGTAATGTTGCATCTCTTTACGCTCAGATTTGAAATCCCACTGACAGGAATACCAGTGAAATACTGAATTAATTAACTATATCATTCACCACAAATCTGTGATCTTGTGACCATGTTAGAAATTAAGATTATTGGTAGTAAGTAATCATAGACTAGTACCAATGCAAGAAATTAATAAGCGACTTGCTTTAACTGAACTATCTGTTTTTAAGTATGGTACACGAACGAATTTTGCCACAAGGAAAGGTTTAAATTATCCAACACAATAATTCACTTCTGCCTTCTACCAGACATCAGAAACCCACAATGTATCACTGAAAGACAGTAAATATATCTTCCGTATTATCCTTCCATAAGTTATTTAATTCTTTGTGCTTTCCAATATGTATTGGTGTATCACAGAGATATCATTATGATGCCATTCTAAACTTGATTGAAAACTCAAAACAAAATGTACATTACATCTTCCCCTTAGACATTACCTTTACCATTTCCATACCAGATTATTCCTAGTTACTGTGACATAATAGAACAAAGGCTAATTGTCAGTGAATAGGTGGCGGGGGGGCACCTTATTTTTGATTCTCTGCATTATTCAATTTACTGCACCTGTCGTGAACATATTTCAAATGTAATGCATAGCGTATGCGTTTCGTTTATTTGGAAAACAATCAAGAATTTTCAGAACTTTAGTAAATTATCTAGCTTTTTGATAACTAAGATGGTGATTGGAACAAAGTTTCTTATATAAAGTTATGATCCAAGTTTAAAGTGTTTTAATTTAAACACGCGGCTTTCTGTCCTACAAACAGAGCTGTCCCAAACAAGGTAATATCAAACTTATTTAAGGTACTGACATCATAATAATCTCAACTAACTTCAGAAATAAATCTGAATCATTAACATTATTTTTTAGTAAGTTAACCCAGAAATTAAACAAATTGTAAAGTATGTATACATATTTCATTTGTACCAAACGATGGACGACAGGCTATAGCTTATCTAAACCGATTGAGTTACAACCTAGGTAATGTGAGATAAAAACGTTGTACTCTGCTGTTTTGCGTTTACTAAGCCCAGCTTTATCTTTCGTCTCTACGGGCTTCATATGTTAAATACCTTTTAAAATATAACTGTTGAACCACTTCGTTGTTCTCTTTTCCTTATAAAAGTGGTCTGCTGCATAAAGTGACTTCTTGTGCAAATGCTGTGTATTATTACAATCTGAGTCAAATCCACGTTTCTGAAGCGCTCATCAAAATTGAGAGATTATTGTTTAACCCTAGATCTGCACTCACAGAGCAGATCCCCGATCAAAGGTATTCAAGGCATAACCATCTCAACTTCTTTCAAACACTACATCACTCAATGTGAACTTCTTTTAAAGCAGTAGGATGTAATTTTGGGGAGACTGAAATGCAATTTCTAGCAAGCAGTCAAGCCAGAATTGCATTACATACTTTTCAAGCCACCTACCACAAACACGAGAAAATATCTTTTATTTGATAGGATATCACCTTCCTAACCGTATGCTATTTGTGGCATTCATCAGTCTCGAGAAACCAGGGATCAATCTGCACCTAGAAAGATTTACTTCAGGCGTGTTGATAGATCAGCGTCTGATGTAGCTGCAGAGACCCATACAGGAGTATCAGCCCCGCTTGTAGCGACTGTATTTGACAGCACTGTCTGCTAATATTGTCATTATACTGTGTTTTCTTCGAATGTGGTTTTCTTCTGCGGCAAACCTTGACCGTTCATCCCCTCTCTTTTTAACTCCTGCGCTCCAGTGAGAGCAATCACAATGTGACCCCATTTTTTCGACAAATGGGAAACAAATTTACAGCTCCTATATATTCGCCAATCGCCCTTTTTTTTTTTTTTGCTTGAGGGAGAAGTCGCTTGTATGAAAGCATTGGTAAGTAGTTCTGTAAATAAAACATAGGGGATCCTGATTTATGAAACAGAGATGTCAGGTATGTAGGAGAACGCTTGTCTATAACCGAGAGAAGGTAACACAACGAGGGAGCCCCTACGCGGTTGTTCGAACTGTTACAAGTATTAGCCAAACCTCTTAGTTATAACATCCTTCTTGAGAAAGAAGACGTACTGGCTAATTGTAAGCCTTCATACCCCTAAAACAGCGGATGGTCTCGATTGAAATGCCTTTGATTATAAGTTTGCTTGTGCAGGGCTTAGCTAGGGTTAAATCAAAACAGCAAATTTCTTTCAAATATGTTGACCGAGAGCAAGCAACAACAACCATACAGAGAAGAAAGAAACTACGAATATAACTGATGATCTCTACATACATATATACATACAGACAGAAAGACAGACAGACAGGCAGGCAGGCAGGCAGGCGAGCAGGCAGACAGACTTATAGGCAAACACATGCGTGCACTTGCACTTAAAGGTGATGCGAATTAACACGATCAATTTGATAAAATACACACTTAAATTCTCTTTAGCCTAAAACTTATTTCTCGCAACGTACTTTAACCTCCTCGGCTAAGATTTTGTGATACTGTTTCGACCACGTGCTTGAAAATTAAAATCGTTACATCTGAGTTCACAATAAAAGATTGTGATAAATAACTAATCTACATTCACCGTTTCAAAATACTTCACACGTTTTCTTTTCCTTTCTTTCTACACATCCCTTCTCTTATAATTTCATTCCTATCCAATGATGCCTTATTCCAGTGGTTCCCAATCATTTTTAGCTCATGCTCCCCACTCCTAGGAATTTTCAATTTTTCTGAGGCCCCCTAGACATTAGTGAAAAAAAAGTATTGCAATTTTGAAATAGTGTTAATTATAGAAACAGGTCATTTTTGGAAAAATTAAAAACTTTAACAGAAATATCATTCGTAAAATTTATCAAATAAGAACGAAATATTAAATATTATTGGTTTTGTGAGCTTATTTGCAAATCCAGTATTATTTCATTCAGATTGCACCTCTTGATAATTTCAGGGGGAATTTCATCAGGGCCAGCAGCTTCTCCCTCTTTCAGTCAATTCTTGGCAATCTGAATTCTTTCATATACCAGCTGGGATGCTACACGGAGATACGCTTGCACCATATCTATTTGCAATTGTATCGCATTAACTAATTAAGCAAAAAAGCAACTAATTAAGTAACTAATTATATAAGCAAGCAACTTATTAATTAACTAATTAAGAAGGTAAGCAATTAATTCATTAACTAACTAATTAAGCAAGCAACTACTTAATTGACTAATTAAGCAACTAATTAACAAATTGCTTCTGAATTAATTAACTAATTCATTAAGCAAGCAATTAATTAACTAAATAATTAAGCAAGCAACGAATTAATTAATTAATTAATCAAGCAAGCAACTAATTAATGAACTAATTAAGCAAGCAAGTAATTAATGAACTAATTAATTTAGTAAGAAACTAATTAAATAACTAATTCATTAAGCAAGCAATCAACTATTTAATCAACTAATTCATTAAGCAAGCAACAGATTAATTAACTAGTTAATTAAGCAAGCAAGTAACTAAATAACTAATTCATTAAGCAAGCAACGAATTAACTAAGCAAACAAACAATTGATAACTAACTAATTAAGCAAGCAAGCAACTAATTGCTTAAATAATTAAGCAAGCCAACAAATTAACTACTTCATTAAGGAAATAACTAATTAGCGAATATATTAACCTATTAAGCAAGTAACTAATTAATTAACTAATTAATTAAGCTAGTAATTTACTAATTAAGTAAGCAACTAATTTACTAATTAATTAAGCATGTAACTAATTAACTAATTAATAACAAATCAATTCAGCAAGCAACCAATTAAAGAATTAATTAACCTATCAATTAAGCAAGCAACTAATTATTTAACTAATTAATAACGCAAGTAATTAACCAATTAAATAAGCAATTAGTTAATTAATTAATTAAGCAAGCAATTAATTAATGATTAATTAACCTATTGATTATGTAGACAATAAATTAATTAAGCAAACTACTAGTTAGTTAAATAATTAAGAAAGCACTAATTAACTAATTGATTAAGAAAGCAAGCAATTGATTAATTAACTGCTTAATTGAACAAGCAACTAATTAATTAATTAACTAATTAATTAATTAATTATTTGCATGCTTGTTAATTAATTATTTAATTAGCTGCTTGATTTCTTAATTAATTAATTAATTGCTTAGTTAGGAAATAGGATGCTTGCTTAATTAATTAGTTAATACGGTTCTTGCCTAATTAATTAGTTAATTTATTAGAGGCCTACTTCATTAATAGTTAATTAATTAGTCAATGAATTAGTTACTTGCTTAATTATTTAGTTAATTAATTAGTTGATGGCTTCATTAATTAGTTGATTAATAAGTTGCTTTATTTCCTTCTTTTTCTGTTTCCTTCTTTTTCTCTCTCCTTTTTTTCTCCCTCTCTGCCTTTCCCTTCAACTAATCATGTGTAAGCGTTACAGACGGGCTAAGTAACGGAGGAACAACCAGAATTATTATTAGACTGTTGTCATTGGTGTCTGGTAACTCCGGTAAGTCCTCATTAAGCAACCTATGATCAAATGTATTCCATATGTGACCAAGTGGTTTGGGTTTCGGCGACGTTTTGTGTCCTTGAGCAAAACACTTTATTTCACATTGTTCCAGTCCACTCAGCTGGCGAAAATGATTAGTACCTGTATTTCAAATGACCAGCCTTGCCATACTGTCACGCTGAATCTCTTTGAGAACTACATTAAGGGTACACATGTCTGTGGAGTGCTGAGCCACTTGAACGTTAATTTCACGAGCAGGCTGTTCCGATGATCGGATCAACTGGAACCCTCATCGTCGTAACCGACGGGGGTACCGGTAATATGTGCATGCGTATATGTTTTTGTGCGTAAATTTTAGGATTACTGACAGTAATAGTACATTTTGTGGAGGCGCAATGGCCCAGTGGTTAGGGCAGCGGACTCGCGGTCGGAGGATCGCGGCTTCGATTCCCAGACTAAGCGATGTGTGTCTTTATTGAGCAGAAACACCTAAAGCTCCACGAGGCTCCGGCAGGGGGTGGGGCGACCCCTGGTGTACTCTTTCGCCCCAACTTTCTCTCATTCTGTCTTCCTGTTTCTTGAGTAACGCTGCGATGGACTGGTGTCCCGTCCACCTGGAGGGGGGGACCGCATACGCCATAGAAACCGGGAAACCGGGCCCGTGAGCCTGGCTAGGCTTTAAAAGGGTGCAAGAAGAATAGTACATTCTAGGAAGAAACCCAATGGCAGTTGTGTAACTCCCTTCACTGAGCCTGTGCTCCCTTCCTCAATTGCCAAATTTTTCTCTGACCCCACTGAACTTTGCCATGGCCCATTTTGGTGGTCATATAATCACAGGTTGGGATATATGGTGTTTTGTAGAAATATTAAATCGAGCCTAGTACTTAACTCAACATGCAAAAATATTTCAGAAGTTGTAGTATTTACTGCATCTCTGTTTGTTTGGATGTGTGTGTGTGTGTGTGTGTGTGTGTGTGTGTGTGTGTGTGTGTGTGTGTGTGTGTGTGTGTGTGTGTGTGTGTGTGTGTGTGTGTGTGTGTGTGTGTGTGTGTGTGTGCATGGGTGCATGTGTATTAAAAATTATCCCATTCAAAACAAAAATCGCGGGTGTTAATTAAATACGCAGAGACGTCATCTGTATGAATTATTATTTTTATTATGCGCCCTTTTTAAAGCCTAGCCAGGCTCATGGGCCTGGTTTTTATGGCGTGTGTGTTCCCCCCAGCTGGACGGGACGCCAGTCCATCGCGGCGTTACTCAAAAAACAGGAAGAAAGAGTGAGAGAAAGTTGGGGTGAAAGAGTACAAAATGGGTCGCAATAACCTATATATGTTGTTAGCACTCCGTCGCTTACGACGTCGAGGGTTCCAGTTGATCCGATCAACGGAACAGCCTGCTCGTGAAATTAACGTGCAAGTGGTTGAGCACTCCACAGACACGTGTACCCTTAACGTAGTTCTCAAGGATATTCAGCGTGACACAGTGTGACAAGGCTGACCCTTTGACTTACAGGCACAACAGAAACAGGAAGGAAGAGTGAGAGAAAGTTGTGGTGAAAGAGTACAGCAGGGTTCGCCACCATCCCCTGCCGGAGCATCTTGGAGCTTTAGGTATTTTTACTCAATAAACACTCACAACGCCCGGTCTGGGAATCGAAACCGCGATCCTATGACCGCGAGACCGCTGCCTTAACCACCATTGCGCCATTGCGCCTCCACATAATCTATATATAATAACAGACAATATAAATGTTAGCTGGTTGGTTGATTTCGCCTATCATGTTTTAAATTGTATAGAGAAAGAGGTGAAGAGAGAGTAAAAGAGAGATACAGAGGGAATAAACATAAAAAGTGCAAAATAATGAATGTATATATTTAGCTTGGTGTAAAGCAATGCTGTGCACACTAACACACTACAAAAGAAATGCTATACAAACATACATACAATGAGGGTGGGTGGGGAGAGAGGAGAGAGGGGTGGGGAGAGAGGAGAGAGGGGTGGGGAGAGAGGAGAGAGGGGTGGGGAGAGAGGAGAGAGGAGAGAGGGGTGGGGAGAGAGGAGAGAGGAGAGAGGGGTGGGGAGAGAGGGTAGAGGAGAGAGAGTGGAGGAGGGGAGAAGAAAAAGAGGAGGAGTTGAGAAGAATGTAAGGAGACGGGAAAGGATGGGAAAAGAAGGGAAGGGTAGGAGAGGTAGTAAATGACAGAATAGCTATGAGAGAAGTTATAAAAATGAGAAATTTGTTCTATTTAATCAAAGTTTAAATATTTTTCTTTTGAAAATTAGCATTCATTTCATCATTTTGTATGACCACCAAGAAATTTTATCCATAAAAGTTGGACTGTAACTGCTGCGTGTATGCGATATTTTCTCAAATCATCTATGGCGACAAATGTTTAATTCCAAAGTTACTCGTCGTACGACCGGTAACTTTGAGTGTAAACACTCTAGTATACGTACGAATTTGTTGAGTTATAAAAGAAAAATATCGACACGAGTCGGAAAATATTTTCGTTCTTTTCATTTGCTACAAACGTGTATAGATCGGTTTAATGAACCTATCCTAGTGCCTTTTGCTTGTTTTGTTTTTTTTCTTTCTCAAGATCAAATGAAAGGCCACAGATGAGAAGAGATCAACGAAACTTTAATACAGGCATAAGGCGGAAAACTTTGGGGCAGGGGATTTGTCGATTAGATCTACCTCAAAGCTCAAATGAAACTTGTTTTACCGAACCTGAAAGGATGAAAGAATGACAAAGTTGACCTCGGTTGAAATTGAACTCAAGACGTAAAGAAGGAGAAAATGCTGTTATGCATTTTATCAGAATCGTGCTAACGATTCTGCCAGCTCACGGCCTTAATAATGGTTTCAAATTTTGGCACAAGGCCAGCAATTTCAGGGAGCGGGTGAGTCGATTATATTGACCCTAGTGCTCAGCTGGTACATATTTTATCGACAGCGAAAGGTATGAAAGGAAAAGTCGACCTCAGTTGAAAAATTGAACTCAAAACTTAAAGACGGAGGAAACTTAAAGACGCTAAGCATTTTGTCAGAAACGTTAGCATGATATAGGTACAATCCCGTATATATTGGAATAAAGTCTTGTATAAGTTACTCATCTTTTGGTGGCGACGACTAAATATGTGGAAAATATCTACATCCCTTATGTATAAGTCGACTCTTGTTTTTAACTGGTAACAAATGAATGTTTGGCAGTTGAGTGATTAGCTTGCAATGAAGATGCATAAAACCATGAATACCCTTGACAACGGCATTAAATTCGACATGGAACTCCCTGCGACAGATGGTTTCTTAAACCTGTTCAACTTCACCGGTGAAAAATATATATCAGTTCTTGTAAAAGAAACATACGTGCAGAAGATATTGAATATCTGCTAAGCTTTAACATCACCGGAAAGGTTAATAACCTCACGAAGTGACTCACCCTTGGTTGTGCCATAGAACGATTGTTCAATATATTTGCATGTGGACTCATATACAGCAAATATGGCTTATCAAAAGATGAATCCAATGAACACAGTTTATGGGATGCTGGAAAATTGTAATGGTTTTAAGTTTCTTTTCAAAATTGGATCTTAACCCTTTACCTGTTCCGTGTATCACAAGTGGTACACAAGACATATTTACCAGGCACTCATACATTATACAAGAGGGTTCTGAAAAGTTCCTGTCTCTAAGTAAAAGAAAATACGAGAGGTTCAGTTAATTATGATTTTATTCAGCATATTCCCTTCTCAGATTCACACATTTATTGCTGAGGTCCCTGTTTTTCTAAGCCCTGTAAAAGAACTCGGAAGATTGGGCCTCCAGCTAGGCCTTTCGTGATAACCAAGAACTTTTAGCACCCCTTCGCATACGATACACATTTCCTTTCATTAATTTTTTTTTTTTCACCAGAGTAACTTGAGACTTATGAACGTAAAGCTTTAAATTACTCTGTCCGAATTAAACGAGAAGTAAGTCTGAAAACAAGTGGGTGGTGAAGGTAGTTCATTGGGTTAATAAACAACGAAGAATATTTCAGGTAATAAAACAATATATTACATCTCTTACGAGACGGAAAGCTTCCGTGTTACCTATTAGAAATGTCGTCTAACATTGGTACAGCGAGAATCCGGGAACGAAACTAGAGTGAATAAACACACTTACGTGCACACACACACACACACACACACACACACACACACAATCTGTTTGTTTACCCAGCAAAGCTGTCATGTCCTAGACGTACACATGCTGCCTTTGTATTTTGTTAATCAATACGCCCTGCCAGTATATGTACTGACATTGATATGGTTAAAACTAAAATTAGAGCCTACAGTTCGTTACATTATATGTTGTTAAAAAGGCGGTGAGATGGCAGAATCGTCAGTACACCTAGCTAAATGCTTAGCGGCATTTCGTCCGTCTTCACTTTCTAAGTTCAAATTCCGCCGAGGTCGACTTTGCCTTTCATCCTTTCAGGGTGATAAACTAAGTGCCAGTTGCAAGTTGGAGTTCATGTAATCGACTATTCCCTTTCCCTAATATTTCAGGCCTTGTGCCTATAGTAGAAAGGATTATTTGTTGTTAAACTAAGGTGGGTGATAAATTAGCAGAATCGTTAGAACAACGGAGAAAAAATACCTAGCGACATTCGTTCGGGTTTTTCTTACGTTCTGAGTTCAAATCACACCGAGATCAACTTTGCCTTTCAATCTTTCGGGGTTGAGGGGAAAAAAAGATAGTCAAGTAGTGTGGTCGATGGTATCGACTGACCATTTACTCTCAAAATTGCTGGCATTGTGCTTAAATCATAAACAGTTATTTATTAGGTGAAACTGGGGGAGGGATAAGAAGAATAGTTAGAGCGTCAGAAAAATGCTTCCAGTATTTGCTCTAACTCTTTACACTCTGAGTTCAAATCCCGCCGAGGTCAACTTTATCTTTCATCCTTTCAAGGTCCATAACGTAGAATACCTGCCAAATACTGGCATCGATAGAATCGACTAAGCCCCTCAATCACTGACCTCGAATCTAAGAAAAAAAAATTGTTAGTAATCATCCTTCCCCCCCCCCCTCTCTCTCTCCGATAAACAGAAATAGTTACTCCTGATGAAACGGCAAAAACCAGTCAGAATTAATCGAGCTAATTTCAGGCTCTCCATGTAGGAAGTGAACTGTGGCTTAATCACATGATCTATGTATTCCGTATGTTTGAATGAATATTTATGAAACGTTTGTATGTCAACTAATTTATAATAACTCATGCGCACTATTCATAGTATATAACATATTTGACACACGCAGTTTTCAAATATTACAGCGTGTAAAATAACATTTAAATATTTTATATATTTATACTTTATTTTACTAAGGTTGACTGTTGTTCCTTTGTAGCCATTAGCACAAAATTTCGTGCCGACTGGCAGTATTTCGATAGCATGACAAAAGTCTTTTTAAAGCCCGTTACATACATACATACATATATAGACAAGCACACACACACGCACACACATATATACATACATACATATATATATATATATATATATATATATATATAAACAATATATGAGTATATGCATATATATGTACATGTATGTACATACCTTCATCTACATGTACATATAGGTACATATCTGGGTACATGACATTGCAAAAGAACATGGACAAAATGATAAACAAGGTACAACAAACAAGCAGGCCACATAGAGAACATAGCCTTCATCAGCTGCCACCATTAAAACACCGGCGTTTCGAAGAGTTAGGGCAGGACGCATCGTTATGATGGCTCTTCCCACGAACACGAATTAAATTTTTTCGTGGAGGATAGTGGCGGACGGAAAACGAAACAGTAAAATAAACAAACAAAAAAGGCTGTACAGCCAGACGTGGAGAAGTGTGTGTGTATTGAACGCTGTGAAGCACGAACTGGAGAGGCGAAGAAGTGCGTGCAAAGCTTGGGGAGTCCAAGACCGAAAAGAAATAGCAACCGGACACACGTGACCAGCGAAGGGTAGGGAGAAAGAGTAGCAGAGGGAGAAGAAGGGGAGGAAGTAGAATATAAGTGAACAATGAGAGGGAGAGAGATAGTAGTAGTGACGGTGAGAGGCGAAGGACGAGCAACGAGAGAGAGAGATAGAGAGAGAGAGAGAGATTGTAGTGACAGGGAGAGGCGAAGAACAGTAGGTGGAAGAATGAGAGGGGGAGATAGATATAGAGATAGAGAGAGTCGCGTTAGAAAAATAGTTCAAAACTTACTGTGTAAAGATAACGCGTGCGTTCGATCGTGTGATACAAGCAATGTGTTTTTGTTTTTATTTTTGCATTTACAATTTATATATATATATATATATATATATATATATATATATATATATATAGTCGAGAAGTATATTCCTGGTTACACTGTGTAACTGTCATAAACCTACTAACGGTTTTGTGCACGCTATTGCACTTGGCAATACAGACGACTCTTGAGATAAGCTGCCGGAAGAACATACCCTCTTTTATACTGGTGGTGAATATACGGTTCCGGTTCGCTCGGTGGTGAAAACAAGCGGAAGTAAACGGGAAGGAAAGAAGAGTTACCACTCATGGTACGGTGTCAGATGAGTCCGAAGGGCGTCAGCTAAGCCTGTGAACCTCTTTTCTGTTATCTAGCCCCAAAATCGGACGACCAAAACCAAATTTTCTATCGTGGGATTAATGTTTGGAAATTTCGCCTTGTGAGTTCATGAAGAAACCTATTTCTTGTGAATATTTTAGAATCATTCTCTTCTCAGCCAAGCAAAGCTTGCATCGCCTACTTCCATTCATTTAGAGCTTAAGTTGTTCCAGCAGTTTCCTGTTGATTTTGTATGGCGATCCATCCTCTTTTTATTGCCATATACCATTAGCTAAGATTGTAACGTTCCGACTCCTTTGGATTCTAAAATATGTTGCTCCAACATATTTCTTAAGGTGTGTCCCTCCGTTGTTGTCACTGTTGTTCAACATCATCACGATATTAGCGCTGCATCGACCTTTCACTGAGCACTCACTGTCAACCCTACATGAGCACTCTGTTGTATGCGGGGTTTCAGGGTGTTCACTAATAAATTTTAATATACATACATACATACATATATATATATATATATGGGGGGGGGGAGAATTTACGAAAAAAACAACAGACGAAGACAGGTGGTGTAAACAACAAATGGATGTATTAGTTTAACGCTCGGGAATAGAGAAAGGAACACAGAAAGAAATAAGGAGAGAAACAAGGAGAAAAAATATATAAATGTAGTGGTCAGCGATCTATCATGGCGAATGATATATATATATATATATATATATATATATATATATATATATATATGTGTGTGTGTATATATATATATATAGCGAGAGAGAGAGAGAGAGATTACACACACACAAACACATCTTACGCATGTACCCACACACATTTGTTACTCTCACTGCCAGAAATACAGTGACCCAGTAACTGTAACCAACTGTACTTTTCTTCACCAATTGTGATATGAAACAAATAAAATGCCTTTCAATGGTGTGTTTCGTGCTTTTAAGTACTCGTTTCAAATGCAATCATGGGCAGCATCACATTTCGTCTTTCAATGGTCATTAAAATATCTGCCAGCTGAATGAATAGTACAGTAACAGATTCCGTCGTCTAATTTCCCACTTCTTCGAAATGTTCGACCCGTAGCTCTGAAAACTTCAAGTGAGTTATTCCAATTCTAATGTCATCCGCAACGACGACCACCAACCTCCGATATGGGTTATAGAAAACGTCAAAGTTTTATTAATTTGAAGTCGAACATAACTGAAAGATCGTTTATCATAATTCTCAGTACAGCTCATAAAAAGGACTATAGTAGTAGTAGTAGTAGTAGTAGTTGTTATTTTAGTTGTTGTCGTTGTTGTTTAACTACCACCGTCGTCTTGTCATCGCTGTCATCGTTGATGTTTAACTCTTCCCGTGTTCACCTGCATTCAAAGACTCTTAACATCACTCCTCCTTTTTATCATTACCGTTTCTTAATCTTATCAACCTTTAATTGATCTGACTTATCAATCTCCAAATACAAATGCTGCACGTTTCCTTCCATACATAGTGACATGAAACTCACCACATCATGTATTCTCTGCAACTTAGTGACAAGCATTGCTTTTTCTATTCCAAGCCACATCACCTTCGCCGAAAAAGAGCGTCGCTGTCAATACTTATTTTCGCTATAACTATGTCGTTGACGAAAACGAAAAAAGGCGACGAAATGCTTTGTAGTATAAAGGATAAAATTACTCTTACCTTAACCTCTGGCAGCGACACAAAGGAAACTCCTCAATTGCTGACTTGGATTCTCTATGCAACCCAGAGACCTTCACTACACCAACTACTGGCCAGAAATTAGAATATGTCGAAATTTCAACTGCACATCCGTTCTAGCTCCCCCCATCATTTCTATCCAAAAAAAAAAAACTATCAAACATCCTCTTTCTCACCTGACGTCACTTACCCTTTTTGCTTATGGTCAGATCCACCGGCTGTTCCCTTCTTCTTGTCTCGAGGCACGACACACTATGTCACAAGCGTTAAAAACAAGTCTTGTCAAGCGAGAGAGTTTCAAAATTCAAACTGATTAAAAATGAAATTAAATTGGTATTTTGGTGTCCAATGAAGTGTCCATTAATTTATTGTTCTTTTGGTAATTAAGTTCAAACGAAAAAGAAAGAAATTTTTGAAATGAGACGAAGTATGCAATTCATTTCTTTCTCGTAAACGAAATCTCCATCTCAGTTCTAATGGAAGAAGAAATACTACATCTCTGATAATACCAGAAAAATTTAATGCAGAAATAAGTTGTTCCGCTTGCGCCTCAGTTTCGAGTCCTAGTTACATTTATTCACTCCAGTTATTAGTAAGGTTCTTCCAGAGAGGCATGACCGACAAATTGGCCTTTTTAAAATTTTATTTACTCATTTATTTATTTAGTATTTATTTATTTATCTATTTCTTTGTTTATTTTTGTTACTCTATATAATAGTTGGTTTCATGCTTAAACATTTAACCAATTCAGCCTCTCCGTTCAGATTGGAAAGAGATGGACCTTGACTAGTTCCCTTTCTTTGTGCAAATAAGATTGGTCAATATTTAAGAAAGAAACATTACTAGTGGAAAATCAGTAACCTGAAGGAACTGGTGATGATTTGTACCGGCAACAATAAGTCCAATGGAAATTCATAGACGAGTTTAATATTAGAAAATTACTATTTGTAAATCTCACAGCGAGAGATATTCAGCAACAGTACTTTGGAGTAAAGATTGTTTGCCAACATAACATGCAGTCCTGGTTTAGGACGAATGTTGCTGTAATTTAACCCAAGGGGACATCTGTGTCCTTATATTTTCGAAAATATAAGGACACAGATCGTGTCTTATGCCAGCTGGAGACGATGTCTCCTGGGGCTAAATTACAGCAACATTTGTCCTAAACCAGGACTGCCATGTTACGTTGGCAAACAATCTTTACTCTGAGTTTAATATGTTCAATTGTCGTGGTGTCAATTTTCTTCCATTTCTATAAGCTTGCTATGAATCCCTCAATATATTAATTTCAAATTTTGGCCAGCAAATTTGGGGAAGGGGCTAAGTCGATTACATCCACCCCAGTGCTCGACTGGTACTTATTTTATCGATCCCGAAGAATAAAAGGCAAAGTCGACTTCGGCGGAACTCCTCTATATATTAGTGTTCAAATAACTCTAAAATTGTAAACACTGAATTGGAGGTCTTTGTGAAACATTGTTGTATTAAGAATTAGAGTCCCAAATCAGGGCTTTGCCTTTTTCTGTGTTTCTGAACAAATTATGAATACCTCGATTTGTTGTTATTTTCTCGTCAAAATAACTATAAGGTCCTGCACCGAATTAAACAACAATTTTTTTTATATACACAGCTAAACAAACGACACTATTATACATGAGCCATTGGAGGAACTTCTACGCCACCCCTTGACCTACTAGATATATCAGAAATCTCTCAAAACCCACCCGAGGTCTTAAAAAGGAGTAATTTGAAAATGTAATCCTGAAAAGACGGGATGCACCAAAAACCTATATGAGTTTTTTCTTATGGTATCTAGCGCTGTAAAGCTTGTTCTAAAAGAAGCGTAGATGTACGCTTAAGTGGGAACAAATATTACCTCTCAGTATTAATACTGCTTCTGTCGCTAATATATATTATGTAATGTTTGTCTCACTATGAAACATCACCGGTCATACTGAAGTGTTGATAGTGAAGTAAATGTTGATAAAGAAATATACAGTGACTCTGGAATGATTAGTTCCTGGATTCTTAAACAGAAAATTGAAACCGTAACCTGAATGTTTCTGTATACTTTTCTTTTGTTCTTTGGATTTTCACTGGGAGATTTACGAATCATCTATCAATTTTTTTTATCATCTTGGGTTAAAATCACTTCAACCTAGACAACCCAAGGTGCCACGCAGTGGGACTGAAATCGGAACCATGTGGTTGAGAATCAAGCTTCTTACTACACAGCCATTCCTGCGGGGTGATCATTTTTATTGTTTCTTTTTTTTTTTTTTTTTGACAAAAGAAAATGACCATCCGGAAATATGGTAATACCTAACAGAGTTCTTCCTCAGTCACACTCCTCCTAACTTCTCAGTTTGACTCGGTTTGAAGCAGAGATAATATACTTGCTTCCTTTCACCAACGTTGTCAAAGAGTTACGCTATGTCTTCCTCTCTTTTCTTGACGCTTGCCACAGGAGTAACATTCTTCTCTTAGCCTCTCTACTCGGCAACTTTCAGAGAGGTAAATTCTCTTAGTGTCTCTTTTAGTGTCTCCTTCAGTCACGTAGTAGTAAACGACAATGAACACAGGCACCTACACGATGGACAACAGAACCAGCCTTTATATATATTGGTTTCAAATTTTGTCACAAGGCCAGAAAATTCGTGAGATGGAGTAAGTCTATTACATCGACACCAGTACTCAACAGGTACTTATTTTATCGACTCCGAAGAGATCAAAGTCGAAGTCGACCTCAGTGGAATTTGAACTCAGAACGTGAAGACGGACGAAATGCTGCTAAGCATTTTGCCCGGCTTGCTAACGGTTCTGCCAGCTCGCCTCTTTAATACCGGTTTCAAATTTTGGAACAAGGCCAGCGATTTTGGGAGAGAGGATAAGTCGATTGCATCGCCCCCGGAGCTCAACTGGTACTTAATTTTTCGACACCCCGAAAGGATGAAAGGCCAAGTCAGCCCCAGCGGAATTTGAACCCAGAACGTAAAGATGGACCAAATGCCGTCGAGTATTTTACCCAGCGTACCAACGTTTCTGTCAGCTCACTGCCTTCCAGCCTTTATATTTCAATGACTCGAAGTGGTCTTGCAACAGAAAAACTGCCAATTTAACTGATATCCATTGCTTCAGTCATCTAATCCATGGACACGAAAATAACCAACATCTTTCGGTTACATACCTCAGTATCATATAACCGTTGAATTCTGGTGACTCCAACGTTCAAATCGTTATAATTCATTCATTGATAGGGGAAAATGTAATATGTGGGAAAACCACAGCAAAAGCTTGTTTTAACGGCTTTATTGAGTACAAGAGTATATAAAGTGTCAAAGGTCATGTTTTCTTTTTTTTCTTTAGAAACTGATACTTCAAAGATACAAAATACTGTTTCCCAACACTTCTAAGATTATTATATTTTGATAAGGGACTACGATATGTTACTTGACCTTTAAATTGATAACAATGACTAAACAACGTTTCAACTACTAAACTTGAGACGTCAAGTCTAAAGCGGAATAGAGCGCTTGCGCACACTGCAAGCAATACAAATGTAAACTAATAGAGACCACAAAAAATATTTATTAAAAATACAATATGGAGTAGGAGCGAGAGGACTGGGAATCCTCTCCTCCTAGTAAATCCATAATCCTAAAAAGACGGCAAGAAAAAGACAAAGAGGTGGGAAAAGGTTAACACTAAATCTCACCCTGGTTCTAGGGTCATGGATTGAACGTGGATGTAGCACAAGTGAGGTAAAGAGGAGAGAGATAGGGAGTGTGATGATGAGGAGAAGGATGGATGTGCTGGCACTGAGCGAGACTAAGATGAAAAGTAAGGGAGAGTATCAGTTTGGGGATGTAAGTGGACGAGTGTCGTGAGTGGGAGAGTGAGGGCTCGTGAGGGAGTGGCATTGCTGGTGAGTGAGAGTGTGAAGAAGAATGTGGTAGAGTGGAGGGAAGTGTCTTCGAGGTTAATGTGTGTTAAGATGAGGTGAGGAGGAGAGATGTGTATTTTTTAGTACAAATGGTCCAGGGAGTGAAAGGAGTAGAGGAGTTCTGGAGGGAACTGTAAGGGTGTGCAGATAGGATGGGGAAAAGTGGTTAAATAACACCCATGTTTAATGCAGTGAAACAAGATTTGCTATTGGAACCTGGAATTTGACGTTGAAAATATTGTGCGTAAAATATATAACCATTGCAGGATTTCATTAGCACAGTAAAAGGAATTTTGTTCTAATCTGTCATTTTATATCGTAACCAGATGGCTCACGTTTGCCATCTTTGGCGGAATATTCAGATAGAGGGATGTTCTAAAAAGTTATTTTCTGAGACTAGGCAAAGAGTACCTCAAGGCACTATGGAAGTGTTTTGTAGATGAAGGCAATGTGAATCGTCAAAGATCTATTTCTTCTTCCTAAATCACACTCTTAAATTGTTCTCAAATACTACTGAAGTACTGAAAGCCATGCCGTTCAGAATAATTCTACTTTTGAAACTAATGATTGAACTAGAAAGCAAACTTTCGCTTTGCAGTGAACACCAAACTTAGTCCTCTTATCTCCAAATGTGTCTAGAAAGTGTAAAGCTAAGGCCATTACTTTCTAGGAAAAAAATTATAATCTATTTAAATGACAAGCATGGTTTTCTAAAACATCTTCCATAACAAATCGTCAAAACTTAGCGTAACAAGTGCTATAAATTTTGGATATTTTTGTGATAGAGTCAAAACATGATATTTCTAAAATTAATCATAGGAAGATGAGGCAATTGTAAAGACAACAATAGCCATGAGATAATAGAAGACCATATTGAAGAACCTTATCTAATACTGTTCAATTAATCTGAAGTCACTTTTACAAACATGAAGATGGGTATTCATATTGTAGTGAGGTTCCTGCTAAGTTTTGAATCATTGCACTTGGGTTCTCCAGCGCAGGACTACGACCTACCATACGGTAACAAAAGGTAATTTTATCAAAAAAGTTAACAAAAGCTAATTTTATCGCCATTAACAGAAATCGTTACTGCATACGCAGACATGGTTCGGTCAATGAGATTAGCTGTAGTGCGACCAAGTGAGTTGAAATCTTTCTCCAAATAGTATGCTCGAACTTTCTAGAAACTCCGTTAAGCGTTTTAAAATTGGTATTTAGAATTCCTGGATAAACTGGCTTCTGGCGCTACACAGTTCCGTAATGGGTCTCCTCAATTTTCCTACCTGTTCTACCTAGAACAACATAAGGTGCTACTTGAAGCCGTCAGTCCTCATATACTATTTAGCATATTATGCAGTGAAAAACATGTACTTATTTCATTCGAAATCTCTTGAATGCCGTTCTGTTTATTTCCCTGAATCTATGAAAGGGCAAAGTTGATTCAAATTAAATAAAACATATCAATATTCGTGTGGTCATTTAAGGCAGCTAGCCTTGAAAGCATCAGTTCCACTTGCGTACGCAGAAGTATAGTCATCACAGACATCGGTGGAAGCTATCAATCCTGATGCAATGTGAACGAGTTCTTTGGTATTTTCCTGGAAAGGATTGAATATGGCCTCTACTGTTTTAACAACTGCACAGATATCTTCTTCATATTTTTCCATGTTGGCCACAATAAGATCTTTTTCTTTTTTCTGTGGATCTGTCGTCTTTCCTTGCTATCTCCTCACAATACTTGCTGATAGCACTTCACTCATGTTGGGAAATAATCCAACGGGCAACTGCACCTTTGTTCCTTATGAATCCAATCATGCCACCTTTTGTTTTCGTGTCTCTGTTGCATGTTTGGTCTATTGTCTGATCACAAGCAACTCCGCAGAATCCGTGGTCTGTCTAGCGATGGACAACAAACTTCTCTTGCATGAAGGCCTCATGAATTTGTGGATGACTGTCAGGTAGTTGACTCATCTCATGCCAATAAACTGGAAGATATCTTGCATAATTGGTACGGTCGTATGCAAAGAACCAGGGTAGGAAACTGCAAATAGAAGAAAGGCGTAATTCCCAGTCTCCTTGCCCGTAGAAATAAGAGGATGACTTCAAGCATCTCAATGTAGCTTGACCACAGATCGAACCTTGGATCTTTGGCTGAATGTTGTTCCACAAAAAAATGATAGGAAGATGCCACAGCCTTAAATTCTTCTCCCTTTACAAACCCTGTGAAAGAAAAAGAGGGAAAATCAGCATGAAGCTCAGCAAGGGTTTCATATGCCAATGCGTAGTCTACATCTGAGAGGGATCTCATGTAGACTGGCCAACGCAGACGTTCCATGGCTTCCACGACGCACTTATGAGCTCGGATGCTGCTATTGTAATGGTGTCCACTGAGAACGCTGTTGCGCTACGATGTTTGATCCTATCATGATGTTCTCCAAACCTGCATCTCCAAACTGTTTCCTTAGACATGCAAGCATAGATAGGACGGTGTGAAATGCACCCAAATGAATGACAATCTCTTACAATAAAGTTCATTAACCCATTGTATCTGCTGAGCCTTTGAATAAATGGCCTGGTCAAAGACAAGTACAACTGCTTCCTGCTGGAGCGCATCAGTTATTGACAGCATTTGCAAGGACTGTTTTCACAGTGTCGAATTCTGTAGGATTGGCGTCTTGTACTGTGAGTGATGAATTCAACGAGGCATATGATTGGTCGACATAGGAATCATCTTCCAAAATACAAATTAAACGACCATGCTGGCTGGTTTACGATTATTCTGGAAAGTTACTTGTTTTTCTCACATTTTCTCAATTTTCTATAAAATATGCAACTTTTACGCTTGTCAAGTCTGAGGGATGACTTTTATTATATTTCTAAATAATACGTGAGAATTTGAGGTAGTTGTATGGTGGTGGTCACAAAATGTCGACGTTTGGGGCTTTGCATGTCAACCTATATCTGAGACGACAAAGCATAGCCAATGACAACATACACAAGCATTCTACATACAGAAACACATTGTAATTCTTAGTCACTACTAAACGAAGGGCCCCCTCCCTCCATGGTCACACAAACGGCTAGAAATAGGAGACAAATTGCCCTCAAATTATACCTACATTCTTACAAACAAAAATATGAATAAAATTGAAAAGATAGATACATTAGTATTATATGTATGCGTGGGTTCCAGCAAATTTGTTTAACGAAAATGAGATGTAAGCTGAGGTCCGAAATTACTCTTAGGTTTTTGACTGGGTCTGCAAAATGAAAACCAGCCTGGGGCAACAGCAACTATCACCTTTCTGAGCTCAGCTTGGCAGATAAATTTCGCTCACCCTTGTTCTATATGTCTACAAAGTAAGGATTGAGCTTTTATATAGTCGCAGGAAAACTAAAATGCACCGAAATCATACGCACGGTGCATCTAGGGAAAAAATGGTGTGATAACGCTCTATAGCAGTGGTTTTCAACCGGGGTCCATATGGCCCCTGAGGGTCCATATAAGGTTTTTGATGGTCCATGCAACAAAATAGTAAAGTGGGGGATCCACAATAGGGCCCCTGAAAAAATTTTGCTTTTGATGTATGTATTGGTATCTGTTGCAAGAAACAGCTAGGTCTCTTTCTCTAGCATTTTACATGGTTCAACCTACACAAGTTAATGTGTGAAAAATAGAAATTTTGAAAGACGTTTCGGCATAACTACAGATGCGTAACCCCCGCCCGACTTTGTTGCCTCATAACTTCCAGAAAAATGGATACTTTTTAACGAAATTTTCAACAAATACCGGTTAGATACTGTAGATTCAGTGTGGGAAAGAATTTTTCCGATGCGTTGGGGGGAGGAGTTTCGGAAAATTCACACGATCCGCCTTTTCTCCCCCATAACTTTCAGGAAAATGGGTATCTTTTAATGAAATTTTATACAAATGCTTTTCAAACAGCATAGATTACGATTATAAAGAAATCTGTGGAGCAAATTTTTTCCGAAGGGGTGGGGAGAGGAGTTTCGGAGAAACGGATTTTCGGATTACGAAGACCAAGTAAGTTAGAACGGGGATTTTTCCCAATTTCTATTTCACCACAGCCTTCGAAATGATGGTGGGGGGGGGCATCTTTTTATGAAAAAATTTTTTTTATTTCTCACCACCACATCCCCATTCCTCACCATCCCACTCCACACTGATTTTGGCCATTTTTTTCTTTAACTTAAAAACCATGGGAGGAACTATTTCAGTTAAATAATTTTTTTTTTTAAATTGTAAATATTTTCAGAGGAAAGAGTGTCCGATTCAAGAGAGATTTGGCTGTTGTTTCTAGCACATCCCAAACCGCCTTCCGTTTTTACCTCCCACATGTATTGATGTTTTTTCAATATTTTTCTCCCATTAAACACATTTTATGGAATGATGATGCCGAAGTAACACACGCGTGGTCCATTGGTGGGATATAAGCAACAACAACAATTGTAATTTAAGTTTCTACCCCCACCTCAATCAAGCGAAGCCCTGTGTGTGTGCGTAAGAAAAATATTTTCCAACCATTAAAATGAATTATCATTTACAGACCTCTTTTTTTTTTAATCACTGTGGGAAAATGCCAGCAATGACCTGACTCTCCAATATTTTAAATTATAAAGAGAAATAATCGGGGACGGGGAGTGGGGTTGCAAATTTTTTTTTTTTTTTTTTATAGCATTTAAATGTATTTATGGGTGAAAAAATTTTGAAAAACATCAATACATGCGAGAGTGAGAAAGAAACGAGGGGGTTTGTGCTAGAAACAACTGCCAAATCTCCCTTAAATCACTCACTTTTTCCTCTGAAAATATTAACAATTACTTTTATATATTTTTTTTTTACCTCCCATGGTTTTGAAGTGCAAAAAAAAGTGGTGAAAATCGGTCTGGAGTAGGACGGTGAGCATGGGGAGGGGGGGTAAAAAATTCAAAATTTTTTCTCATAAAAAGATGCCCCCCCCCCCACCCCACCTCCTCAACTATTTCGAAGGCTGTGGTTATAAAAAGAATGGGAAAACTCCCCGTCAAAACGGAGTAGTTCTAACTTATCTGGTCTGCCTGATCTGAAACTCCGTTTTTTCGAAATTTCTCTCTCCACCACATCGGAAAAAAATTTTCCCCACAAATTTCTTTATAATCGTAATCTATTCCGTTTGAAAGGTATTTGTATAAAATTTCACTAAAAGATAACCAATTTCCTGAAAGTTATGAGGGAGAAAAGAGGCATCGTGTGAATTTTCCAAAACTCCTCTCCCCGTCCCCTCAGAAAAATTCTTTCTCATAAATCCCTATATACTCTAAATCTACATCATCTAAGCGGTATTTGTTGAAAATTTCGTTAAAAAGTATCCATTTTTCTGGAAGTTATGAGGTAACAAAGTCACGTAGGGTACGCATCAGTAGTTATGCCGAAGTTTCTGTAAAACTTCTTTATAAACATCGAATGGGCATGGGGGTTCACCAGAATTGGTAAATTTTTATATTAACACCCACACGATTTTCACTAAGAGGTAAGTAGTATTTCAAAGAGGTCCATAGGTAGAAAATGGTTAAGAATGCCAGCTCTGTGGAAAAATTAATGCGACATATGCAACCGGTGTAAACTACCGTTTATTTCTGATAGTATTTATTCCAGATATTCGTAAAATAAGCACTATAAATTAATAGAATTCAGTAATTATAACTAAACAGAAGGCAAATGTACCACCACAACGTATATCGGTCAAGTTTCTAAAGATATATGTCAAAACATTTTAAATAACAGAAATGAAATTCGAGTACAATGTGACTAAAGACACGGATAGCTATTATAAATTCTATTGATTTCGTAACTTCGTTTATGCATGTAACCTAAAAAAAGATAATACATGCGCATTAACAGTTTTTATATGTGTGTGTGTGAAAGAAAGAAAGAAAGGAAAAAGAAAGAAAGTGAGTGTTCTTTTGTATATATATTTATGAGGGAGACTTTTATAACAGAACATTGCAATAACGGGTAGCAACTAGAAGTTACTGAATTTGGTATTTTAAGCGGTATCTCTAGTCATGTCTTCGTCTCTCCGATATAAGGACAAAGTTGTCATTATTACTGGTGGTGCCCGTGGAATTGGAAAAGGATGTGTTGAAACATTCGGTAACTATATTTGTTTTAAATTTCAAGTGTGTGTGTGAGTATATATATATATATGTATATTTGAAGGTGATGTACAGAAATTATATAGAAAAAATTAAGGTACTCAGAAACCTGGATGTTTGTACATTTACAGATTTTTATTAATCTCACATATTAAGTGAAGCGCTTTTCACCTAGTCGTGTAGGTTTTTCAAATTGTTTGAAAAACCTACACGACTAGGTGAAAAGCGCTTCATTTAATATGTGACATTAATAAAAATCTGTAAATGTACAAACATCCAGGTTTCTGAATACCTTAATTTTTTTTCTACATATATATATTTATATATATATAAACACACACGCACACACACATATATATATATATATATATATATGTATATATACACACATAAGCACAAATCTTTTTGGTAATGAAAATCTACGATTGTGTAGGTGTATACACACAAAATCGTAGATTTTTATTACAAAAAGTTTTTGCTGTTTAGTGTTTCATTTAAGGACACACACACACACACACACACATACAACGTATTATGTATTTAATGCACAGCTAATGCAATTTCTTCATCTTTGCAGAGGTCTGTAAGCGTACGTTTCACTTTATACTTGTATTAACGTCAAAACTTTAGTTCATTGAGAATAGTGCGTTGCAAAAGTTCTGAAATATGACTTTTTCTTCTCTTTAACTACTCAATTTTTAAATTAAAAAAAAAAATTTTTTTTTACAAACACAAATAGTAAGAACTTTGTATATTATTTATCACGGTTCATTCTTAAGACAGGCGGAGTTTCGGATCAGGGATCCCACATAAGTTAGAGTTTCTCCGTTTTTGCAGGGCTATATTTTCTCTCTCCATTGCGGTCATTGAATTGATTGGGAGAATTTTTCAAATCTATTTTGTTTTCACCACCATCCCCCTCCTACGAACCGATTTTGGGCTTTTTTTTTTTTTTTTTTTTTTTCTTGTACTACGCACTTAAAAACCATGGTAGAAGCCTTTTCGGTAAAAAGAAAAAACATATTTTCAGACGAAAAAGTGGGTGATTTAGAGATTTAGCTGATCCGCTGCTGTTTCTAGCATATCCCACGATCACCTTCCTTGTTTCTTTATCACTCAATGTATTGATGTCTTTCAAAATTTTCAATTTTTTTTTTTTTTCGTTCCCCTGCACCTCATTTCGAAAGCTGTGATGAAGAAGAAATTGGAAAAATCCCTGTCAAAACGGAGAAAATCCAACTTTTGTGGGGGCCCTTGTCTAAAACTTTGCCGTAAGAAGCGCCACGCCCACTTTGGCAAAGTGTCATCTATATTTCGTTTTGGGATTTGGTTTACAAGATTCTTCATGTGAGTTCGTGTGTTGAAGCATATTCTGTTGTCTGGGGAGAGTCATTTTCTTTTTGTGCCTTCTAATTTAATACACTTACCGGTAAAATTTCCACTTATTTCTTTCGGAAAATAAAAATAAGTGGAAATTTTACCGGTGAGTGTGTTAAATCATAAGACACAACATCTGTCTATATAGGTACAGGACGTCGCTAACTGTGCAAACAACATGAAATACGTAAAAACGGGACAAGTAAATTTTCTGAGGGGTTGAAGAAAGGAGTTTCGGAAAATTCACAGGACCCGATATTTTCCCCCTCATGACTTTCTGGAAAATTGGTTATTTTTTAATGAAATTTTATACAAATACCTTTCAAACGGTGTAGATTACAATTACAAAGAAATTTATAGGCAAAATTTTTGGAAGGAGGCGGAGGGAGGCGTTTCTGGAAAATGGAGTTTCAGATCAGCCGGCCCACATAAGTTGAAATTTCTCCGTTTTGACGGGGGGTTTTTTCCCCAATGTTTTTCAGCAGTCTTCAGAATGATGGGAGGTATCTTTTCGCGAAAAGAAAAAACTTAGGAATTTTTTTTTTTTTCATTTTTAATGCATCTTACCTGTTTGATTTGTTACTAAAATTATCCCAGATGGCAATCGACAAGAATTTTGCCACTTTTCAAGAGGAGGTACATTCATTTGAATTAAATTAAAATACAGGTATAATTGGTACAAGATTTTATCCTTTCGGTAAATATTTCGTACCGCGGTGTGGAATAATTTTCTTTCAGTTTTTTTTTTTTTTTTCGGAAAAGAAAGGTGGGAGGGGCGGTAGAGACCTCGAAGTTTCCCACCAAGGGAGTTTTGTTTTGCGAATTTTTTTTTCTTTTCCGGGTTATTTTGTATGCTTTCAACGAATGTGACATCGAAATCACGAAAAGGAAAGATTTGGCTACTATTTCTAGCATTCCTGCTACCACGTAACAGCTATTTGCGTTCACACCGAAATATTTACCAACTTTTTCCTTCCATTTATTTTTTCCACTTTATGGAAGTCAATATTTTCTCTGACATTCACTTCAGTTAATTTTGCTTTTCTCCCAGTTCTGTGCCTTCTGGAAGAAAAGCCCTCAAATTATCTCAAAGCTACGAGAATTCACTAACGTGATTTTTTTTTTTTTTTTTTTTTTTTTTTTTTTTTTAAATTTCGTAGAGGAATTAGATACTACGGGTTTTGGTTGGTTTAAGCATTAAAGGTTTTAAAAGTACCAAAACTATAAAATCACCTCTTTTGGCCTTTTAGAGGGGCTTTAGAACCCCAAAACTATTTTTTTTACTTTAGAGTTAAATGACTTATAGGTTTAATTTTTAAAGAGCCTAAAAGAGGACTGATTTCATAGTTTTGGCCCTGTTTTAGGTTTTTAAGCCCTTTTAGAGCTAGAAAAGGGTAAAATTTCATTTAAAAATATCCATTTTTCTGAGAGTTATGAGGAAACAAAGTAGGTGGGGGTACACATCTGTAGAAATGCCGAGTTAACCGTTCACATATTTAAGAACCTTGTAAGCCATGAACTCTACGGTCACTTTCAAAGTGAATCGGTGCTTGGTCGTAAAACAATGCAATAGTATACATTAACAGTTGATTTTTAAAAAGCTTTTTCTGCGATTAACACAGTGTATCGTCTCTCAAACTGTGCTGCCAGTTATGCTAGAATAGCTTCGAATTGGATAGTGATCAAGGCCTGATCACCCGGCACAGAAATAATAGTAAAGGAGCTCCACGTCGTCTTTGGCGCATGCAAGACTGCAGCATTTCCCAGATAGCTGTTACCGTCTGCATTATCTTCCAAGATAGGTCTTTTCGGGCAATCGTTGCGGCATGTTGCACATGCATATCAATGAACTCGTTTGAGATACTGGAATATGGTTGAAACAGAAATATTGTGCAAGATCTGCCTGAGGTTTCAATGGGTTATCAAAAAAATTATATCTACTAAAAGTTAGGACGCGGTTTCAAATACCGTTGAAGATAAAAACGTCTTCCGTTTAAATTTTTATATATTATCATTTAGTAACAAAACTGAAAGGCAGTTCTTTCATTGAAAAATTATATAAACTATTCGTTTTGTAATGATGACGTTAAGATTCTTCATTTAAAATTTTATATCTTCAAAGATGTAGCGGTTTCAAATAAGAAGGGGGTTACGCGTAGAAAAAAAAATCTTTCAGTATTTTACATTTAATTTTGTTTGTACCTCTAAAAATTCAGGTTTTATGCTCTATGAGTAAGACTTCAAATTTATAGAAAAATTTGAAATAAACTCAAATATTATCTAAATTAACAATTTAAAGAGCATAAAACATTTTTTTAAAAATAAATGTAAATTGAAACCTTCAAACCCAGCATGAATAAATTTTTGTATCTTACTTGGTATATGAAAGTGTATGCTAACATTTAAAATTCCATTCCTAAATGTGGAATTTTATTGGCACTACAACTGACTACTAAATTCTTGCAGCCACGAGGTCTCGAGTTCAATCCGTCGTGGCACTTCTCATTATCTATAGCTTTAGGCTGATCTCTATATTCTAATTTTGGCACAAGGATAGCAATTTTGAGTGTGGGTGTCAAAACGATTACATCGACCCAAGTACTTCTCTAGTATTTCATTGGCACCAAAATGTTAGCATGCAGTTTACTGTCATGAAATATTGATTTATATCTATATATATTGGCACAAGGCCAACAGTTTTGAGGGGAATGAGGAAGTCGATTACATTGGCCCCCACAGTTTTGAGGGGAATGAGGAAGTCGATTACATTGGCCCCCAGTGTTCAACTGGTACTTATTTTATCAACCTCGAAGGGATGAAAAACAAAGTCGACCTCGGCAGAATTTGAACTCAGAACGTAGAAACGGCGAAATGCCGCTAGGCATTTTGCCCGGCATGCTAATGATTCTGCCAGCTCATTGCTTTATATCATAAAAATATTAGTTTCAAATTCTGGCACAAGGTGGTAATTTTAGGGGAAGGGTAAGTCGATTACATCGACCTCAGTACATGACTGGTACTTATTTTATCAACCCCGAAAGGATAAAAGGCAAGGTCGACCACGGAAGAATTTGAACTCTGAACGGAGAGACGAACGAAAAATTGCTAAGCGTTTTGCCTGGCGTGCTGACGATTCTGCCAACTCACCGCCAAACCCTCGTAAAATATTGAGACTTAAACAGCCAGTGGCAGCGGATGAAAGTAAATTGTCCATAAAAAATAAAAGCATATTGCAACAGAAACCAGAAGTGACGACAATGATATAGCAAAATTTCATCAAACTCCTTTACTCTCCATCTGACGAGTAAGCTTCTTGAGTGGGTCTCGCCAATTTCTATACTCATGAAATTTGTTAACCATTCATTCAGTTTTGTTAATCCTAACGATGAGAGTATCTATACACTGACCATAGAAGGTCACCATCTCCAAGAAGAAACTCTGGCGACAATGTGAGACCAATGATGATTTATTTACATCATATTTTTGCGAACGTTTGTGATGAAACAAATTTAGAGGTTGAGAAAAACTAATCCATCATTTTTGGATGTATGTGTGCGTGTGGGTGTGTGTGTGAGACAGAGTGAGAGAGCGGTGTGTATGTAGTATTTACTCTCTTTCTCTCTCTCATACACACGCACACACACACACTCATACACAAAGATGTATGCACATTTATGCATGTACGTATACATAACAAACCTCTCTCTCTGTCACACACACACACACACGTCCATTTCATCTGATGTGTTATACTGTGTGCGTCCGTGGGCGGTTCCACAATCGCCATTTATTTCAATTACTCTTGTGAGGATATTCACGTAAATCATTTGTTTCATTTAATCCCCATTTTAATTTTCGTAAAAGTTTCCAAGTACCAATAAGCAACAATTTCATTCCCGAGCAACGCCGGGTGCCTCTGCTAGTATTAAATATACGTACGTTTATGTATTTGATACATCGGTAGGGCACATATTTACATGAAATTACAGGATGTCATTGTGACATTTCCGATCTCTATCGCAATGTGCGTGTGCATATATGACTGTAAAATGCATACTAACCACACGTAAAGAGCCGGAAGAAATACCGTTATGCATTTTGTCCGTTGCGGTAACGATTCTACCTTCAGGTGATCTGTATAGATTATCAGTGAAATTGAGTAAACGGAAACTATATGGATGTTTATATATTAGTTTCCCCGATAAAGAACACGAACATCTTATAATAGATGTTATTAGTTTCCAAATTTATAGAAGTATTGAATTTTCAGTATTGGAAATAATTGTGTTGTAGTGTTTCACTTTCAGGAAATTCAAAACATTTCAATTTATTAAGGATGGAAATTACAGTTGCATCTGAAATGTATTTATAAGCTTCAAATGCAAACGAAATGTATTTATATAGAAATAAATATATTGAAGACAAAAAGGAAAGTGGAAACGCTTGTAAATATAACACTAACCCGTTTCTTCTTAAGAAAGAAAAAATATACATTAAAATAATCACGCAACTACCGTCTTACAAAGACATTTCAGACGTGACTATCCGGTCTTAATTTTTCACAATTTTTTTCATGACATTTTGCTGCAATTTTTAGCAGGTTGAACAAAAAAAATAACCTCCTTGGTTAGTTCGTGTCAATAACATTAAAAAGTGGTGTTTGCGTATTGCAACTCATGACCGACAAAAAAATAGGTCGAGTCTTGTTTTCATGTGACAATTGAATTGAAAATGAAATCATAAAACACGCCAAAACGAAAACAACTTAGTTTCTGTATATTCACTGCCATAAGAATAGTAACCCTGTTCATGTTGAGATAACTGCAGAGGTAGATGCTTTGTAAGAAAGAAAAACTGAGAATGGAACAAGCGGTATTGTTCTATTTGTACCTGCACGTTGACATGTAGAAGATTGCTTTTTTTAAAAAAATCCATATTTAGAGCAAACAGCTTTTTGCGAATCTCATTTGTTGTTTAAAATGGATTGTATATCTTCGTTTCAAGATATCCGTACACACAATATCAATTACATTTCAGTTTCGATTGATGATATATAGAGTACATTTCCTCGTTTACGTTTTTAATTAGATTTATCTTTTAAAATATTACTGTCACTTCATTTGCACCTCCCCTTCAACAATATATATATATATATATATATATATATATATATATATATATATATATATAATATAGAACATCATAATGATTATATCATAATGATAATGTGTATACAATGCATGCCATATTGTCTGACGAAATCTAATACTTTTGGGAAATGAACTTTGATAAGAACCTACTTAACAATGGATGATGTATTGTAACAATTCTGTTTGAAACATACTGGAATTTTAGGGCACCAAGCTGACAGAATCATTAGCACTCTAGACAAAATGCTTAGTGACATTTCATCCATCGTTATGTTCTGAGTTCAAATTCTGCCTGGGTTGACTTTACCTTTCATTCTTCTGGGATTAATAAAATAAGTACCTGTTGAATGCTAGAGTCGATGTACTTGATTTTTCTCCCTTCTCCAAAATTGCTGGCCTTGGGCCAACATTTGAAACCTGTGTGTGTATGTGTGTGTGTAAATTCATTATTTGCACCATGGTGATCTGTGAGAATTGAAACAATAACTTGCATGTGTTTTCTGGCAAGATTTGAACACAAATATCCTAATTATTGTGCTCTTCTTCACAGGAAGGTAGCCTCTACATTGCAACAATTCTATTTTCATAACACATTTGATTTATTAGTGCAAGGGATTCTGAAACAACCAGTGTTTCAACATATTTCATCAGCCAGAGGTACCCTGACTGACAAATCTAGCAAGAGCCAATGGCCTTGTTTGTAATTTCAGCAAGCAAACTCTTTGATGACCCATGCTGGTATCTACCAACCGATAATAAATCATTTGCTAGGTAAAGTGCAAGAACTGAAATGTGTATTCTTAATGATATATCTGCTCATTGTGGAGGCGCAATGGCCCAGTGGTTAAAGCAGCAGACTTGCGGTCATAGGATCACGGTTTCAATTCCCAGACCAGGTGTTGTGAGTGTTTATTGAGCGAAAACATCTAAAGCTCCACACGGCTCCGGCAGGGGATGGTAGCGAACCCTGCTGTACTCTTTCACCACAACTTTCTCTCACTCTTACTTCCTGTTTCTGTTGTGCCTGTAATTCAAAGAGTCAGCCTTGTCACACTCTGTCACGCTGAATATCCCCGAGAACTACGTTAAGGGTACACGTGTCTGTGGAGTGCTCAGCCACTTGCACGTTAATATCACGAGCAGGCTGTTCCGTTAATCAGATCAACTGGAACCCTCGACGTTGTAAGCAACGGAGTGCCAGCAGCAACAACATCTGCTCAAACCCTGTTAGATTCATTAGTTCAAGTACATCTAGTTAAGACATATTGAAACACTAGTGTCCCATAATCCCTTGCACTAATGAATCGAGTGTATTATGAACACATTCACTACAAAGGAGAAGCTGCACTTTGGTGACAAACACAGCAGCAATTAGCATATTTACCTACAAATCTGCCGAAATGTATTAGAAAATGATATGAAGGTCATTATTTCAGTTATCACTGTTTACCATGCAAGGGGAACCAAAAAAGCAGAATATGCACCACCTCTCTAGGAAAGAGGAAAAGGAAGAATAGAATGAAAGGGAGTGTTAAAGAGAAACAGATTTTCTTATATATATTTGATGTGATTCAGTCACTGGCCTGCAGCCATGCTGGAGCACTGCCTTGTCAGGTTAACCAAACAAGTTGACTCCCACCCCAGTACTTACTTTGAGTCTGGTACTTATTTTATTGGTCTCTTTTGCTGAATTTCTTTGTTAAAAGGATGTGAAAAGAAAAAACGAAAGTTGGGGCAGATAAGCACATACAGTCCCTTCTTAAAGAATGGGCACACTAAGCAGTTGCCAAGGTGCCTCAGGAGTCTAGGGGCCCAGTTCTGATCTATGTATGACTTTCATTGCTGTCAAAATATGCTCTAGTCCCATGCTTTGATTTGCTTGGGGGGGGGGGTCTATCATGCTGCTTAAGATAACCTGGCATACACAACCCCTGAGCTTCCACAAAGTCTCCATCTACCACATTCACTCACAAAGGCATTGGTCAGCCTGGGACTATACTAGAATACATTTGCCCAAGATGCCATTTAGTGTGACTGAACTCAAAGCCACATAATTGTGAAGTGAACAACCACACATCACCTGTTCTACTTCACTTGAATTAGCCAACAGTTTCACAATCACATTTAATGAAATCATTACCATTAATCACAAGGGTTCTTTAGTTTTGTTTGGGTTTTCATCCTGGAAATATCTGTATATTCCCAGAAGGTTTGTATTCAGTTGAAACTTGGTCACGTTGAATGACAGGGAAGTGAAACAAAAGTAAACTAGAATACCTTTTATGTCAGGTATTTCAATTAAAAGAAAACTTTATGAGCATGGGAAACATTTACTTTAATGGTTAGCCTTTTCCTGTTAAACTAGTTATCCTGCACACGTAAGCAAAAGTAGGGTATTGTAGTTGCTCATCTTTGTCTGTGTGTTTACAAAATTACTGGAAAACAGCTGAACGGATTTTCCCCAAATTTGGCAGAAACACTCATTGGGTGAGTGGCTCAAACTCCTTATTTTGGTTTCATAGTCTTCAAAACTAGCAGATGGGTGAATCGAAATGCATTTTTTTTTTCCTGTGTTACGTATGCATAAATGATAAGCAGGAGAAATAACTCTTGATGTCTTTTTGTTAAAATATGAATTCGTCTACGAATATATTGAATTAAGTTTTATTTTATCCCTGTGTGCGAGTAGCATATGCATTGCCCCTCCAATGCCTTTTTTTATTTTCATATAACATTGTAACACTTTTTTTTTTGTTTTTTGCAGTAAAGGAGGGTGCAAAAGTTGCCTTCTGTGACATCCTTGGTATGTAAAATGATTTATTATCCTGTCAAAATCTATTTTCTGCTGATTTAATTTCTCTCTCTATCTCTCTCTCTCTCTCTCTTACAAATGTGTGTATAAACAAACCAAACACAAACACATTATATAACAAAGCAAATACAAATAAAAACAAAAACTCAAGGGACATTCACAGTAAATATTAGATTGATGCTCAAAGAAGGAAAAATTAATAGGATAAAAGTACATTTTGGACATAGTCCATTGCTGGATACTAGTGGAAAGTCATAGAGGAACAAGAGAGAGGAAATAACTTGCAAAGACCATGCATGGCTTAGGTTCACAGTATATGTATACATGTGTATGATTTTGTTTCTTCATGTATATGTTTCTGTGTGTAAATATGTACAAAGTCTATTTGCATAGTAAAACTAAACATTGCCAAATTATTCCATTGGTCAGGAGAAGACAACTGTTAACTACACTTACATAATTCGCTGCTCAAAATACTAATACTACATGAAAAAGAAATCTTGAGTACTACTCCCACACAGTGACTGGAGTAATAATGTCTAGTAGTTTAATAAATGGTTATTAGTTTCTGTAGCTGAGTGCTAAATGATTGGCTGTTGTAAGAATAACCAAAATAGACATGATTTATTTATCATTTCTATAACATTGTCACATGACAAATATTTAGTCTTTTCATTCACTTGTACTACATTGATGTTAATCTCTTGTATTAATTCCTTTCAAAACTTTAACCAATGCTTTATATATACATGTATGTATATATATATGCTTATACACACGCGCACGCGCACGCGCACACGCACACACACATATATATAATGTGCATGCTGATGTGTGTTTGTATGAGTGATTTTGTATTTTCCCTCATCTTGACATGTGCTTGCTGTCTGTAAACAGAAGCATCACATTTATACTGGCTGTGTTGTTTGATTACAGTCCACCACAAAAGCATATGCAGGTTTCACAACATGTTGCACAATGTTTATAAACAAAAAAACACTTTCAAATGGTGTTGTTTGTTTCCAGCACTCCTTGTAACTATGCTGGGCCTGTTTGTTGTTGAATAGACCAGAGGATTATTGACTTGCTTGGGAACAGGTGAGGCTTGGCATCAGAAAGGGTTATAGAAAACTGCTTCAACACACTCTTGTCTTCTCCATGCAAGCAAAGTAAAGTAGATATTAAAGTGAAGCAGAGAATGCTTTGTATAGTTAAAACAAAATGTTTTTGCTTAATGATTTAAACTGAAAGGTGAATAGCCTGTTTTAAGATCATAAGCTTATTAACAGCATATGTCAAATTTTACAATCAATAAAGGAAGACCAAATAACAATCTGTATTGGTGTTGGTTCTGAGTCTAAATTATATAGGTGTTCCAGCAATAATACAGACTGGTAGATGCAGTTGTAGTAGCAACCAATAAAGTAAATAATTATTATTTAAAGTAGTGTATAGGCCAAGCATATGTGGTTGTGAAAGTAATAAATTTACTTCGAAACAAAGAGGTTCTAAGTTCATTTCCATTGTGCAATGCTGCTTTTTGTGAGTGTTAAACAAAACCCCATCAGATGTACATCAGGATGAATAAAATCAATATATTGTTCTTCAAATATCTTGTATTTAGTTCTAAGTTATGCCTTATCTTTCAGTAAATTAACTAAAGCCACAGCTTTCAAATGGCCACAATTCAGTGAGTGAACACAGTAAAAATTAACTGCCATATCTGCTGAGTATTTGTGACACTGAGTTTCCCCACATGCTTTCCAGATTATGTCATTCAGTATTAGGTGGTATCCTGCTACTGCATTGTTTCATTACTCAAGTTACTGAACTTCAAATAGTTCACTTGAACAGGCAATAGGAAGCCACTTCAAAGCTGGATTCCTTCATGAATGCCAGATATTCTGTGGCACTTATGATACCACAAGGTTATGAAATCAACCTCCACTATTCTTTTGAGATGTCAAGAAATCACAACAGCCCTGTGGCAATAGTCATTGCTCTTTTAACATATGGAATCATTCCTAATTACTAACATGGTCCACTTCCTCAATCAATGTATAATAAGAATAAGAAGGAATATCTTATTAATCAGTGGAATGCTATCTCCCTATATAGTTTCCTGTTTCTCTTTCTCATTCCAAGATCAAATCACATCAAAACCTTTCATGTATAAAGTTGTAGTCACGGTGTAGAAGTGCATATAACCTCACCCTTGTTCTCTGATAAGATTTTCATTTTAATCCTTATTATAGAGGATGATTGACTTTCCATCCTTTCCTACCTACCCCCAACCCACCCTGCTTCCCTTTTGCCAATCTGCTACTAGAATTCTAAATGACATCTTTGTAATTAGTGACTAGCCGTGAGTGAAGAACACATGAGAACAGAACTATTAGTGCCCCTTGCCAATAGTCAAACAGATATTTCAGAATATTGAAGCAAATCTTTCAGCTCGTAAAATGTAAATGTGAATTGTTGCAGCCAATGAAGATGATGGCGCTTACATTCGTCCATGGCTAAACGAAATCTGTTTGGTAAATTGCCTGTAGATGTAAGTATTATTGTAACACAACTTCATGTAAACGTTTAAAAGAACTCTTTGCCAGAAACAATTGACTGTCTTCCAGCGACTAAGTAATTAACTCGCTTCTCTTAAGACTTGAGGATGTGCCAGATGCCATAATATATTAGCAGTGTGGCACAGCCAGGACATCAGTGTAAGAGGAGGACAGGGAAGAGATCTTCTTGGACAAAGCATACCTAAGGAAGTTCCGACCCAAATTGCATTTGATAGTTCCTGAATAATTATTATCTACTACAGATTTCTTATCTATAATTTTTTCCCCTCACTCAAGATAATGGCCAGTTTTATTCATTGTTAAAATGTACAGCAAGTGAATATAGCAGTACTGTTTCAAACTATGGTGTGTGTGTGTGTGTGTGCGTGTGTGTGTGTGTGTGCGTGTGTGCATGTGTGCGTGCGTGTGTGTGTGTGTGTGTGTGTGTGCGTGTGTGTGCGTGTGCGTGCGCGTGCGCGCGCGCGCGCGTGAGAGAGAGAGATATTTGTATAAAGTATATTTAAATGTGGGAAAAATACTTAAGAATTCTAATGAATGTTATTATTTAACCCCCAATTGACTTGAGCTAAAAGCAAAGGCATGCCAACCATAACAATGTCACCTGTTTTTTTTTTTTTTTTTTTTTTTTTTTTTTTTTTTATCAAATATATGGTGTCCCTAATTTTTATTTTTTTTAAGATAGTAGGCTATGGTGCGAAGGAGATTTTGCTGCTACTTACGAGTCATTGTAAGAGCTTCTTTCAGTGTTTTTTGTTCTTATTAGTTGGGTACAGATCTGGCTGAGATAAATACTTTTTCAAGAATAAACGTAAAATTAGTATAAAAAGTATACTTAAATTTTAAAGATATTCAGTCTTTTATTCAAACATATTGCAGGCATGGCTGTGTGGTAAGAAACTTGCTTCTCAACCGCATGGTCCCAGGTTCAGTCCTACTGCATGGCAGCTTGGGCAAGTGTCTTCTGTAGCATCAGGCTGACCAAAGCCTTGTGAGTGGATTTGGTAGATGTAAACTGAAAGAAGCCCATTGTGTGTGTGTGTGTGTGTGTGTGTGTGTGTGTGTGTGTGTGTGTGTGTGTGTGTGTGTGTGTGTGTGTGTGTGTGTGTGTGTGTGTGTGTGTGTGTGTGTGTGTGTGTCTCCTCCCCTCCCCCAACTGGTGTTGGTGTATTTACATCCCTGTAAATTAGCAGTTCATCAAGAGGTTGATAGAATAAGTACCAGGCTTTAAAAAAAAAAAATTCTGGAATTGATTCTTTCGACTAAAATTGTTCAAGGCAGTGCCCCAGCATGGCCATAGTTTAATGACTAAAATAAGTAAAAGGTAAATGATATCTAGGACTACATTATTTGCTATATCTTACTTCTAAGCAAGTACAAAAGTGATTTGAAGGCAGCTCAGGTGTTATTTCTAACAGGCTGACTGACCAACAGAGATTTCTGCTATTTAAGCATTCTTCTTTTACTTTATATTTGTTTGTCATTGGACTGTAGTCATGCTGGGACACCACCTTGAATGGTTTTACTTGAACAAATCAACCCCCAATACTTTCATTTACGTCTAATACTTATTCTATTGGTCTAAATTGCAGGGACATAAACCAACGCTGATCATCAGTGTGAGGCAACAAATGTAAGTGCAGTGATACACATATATTCACACAGAAACATAAATACACACACACACACACGCACACTTACTCGCTTGCTCACACATTCGCTCGCTTACATGCACAGTCGCTTGCTCACATGCACGCTTGCTCATGAATACTCGTTCACTCACGTGTGCGCTCTCATTCGCTCGCATGCACGCCCTCGCTTGCTCGCGTGCACGCCCTTGCTTGCTCGCATGCACACTCTCACTCGCTCGCTCCCTCACTCTCATGCACTAGCTCCCTCCCTTGCTCACTTGCTCCCTCCCTCCCTCACTTGCTCCCTCACTAAGGGTTGGCAACAGGAAGGCCATGGAAAATCCACCCCAACAAATTATAACTGAAACAGCTATGTGAGCATGAAAAAGGTGTCTCAGCAAGTGAGTGAGTGAACAAGCAAGTGAGCGTGCTTGAGTAAGTGAGAGAGCATGCATGAAAGTGAGGTTATACGAGTGAGAGTGAGTGAGTGAGGTTACGTGTGTGAGAGTGAGCTCCATACATATCAATATTGGCTCGCTCGTTCCCTCACTCTCGCATGTAAGCTCACTTTCTCGCATAAGCTCACTCTCACTCACGTAACCTCATGCACTCACGTAACCTCATGCACTCACTCGTATAAGCTCGCTCTCATGCATGCAAGCTCACTCGGGTGGGCACGCAAGCTCACTTACTTGAGCACGCTCACTTGCTTGTTCACTCACTCACTCACTCACTTTTCCATGCTCACATAGCTGTATCAGTTATAATTTGCTGGGGTGGATTTTCCATGACTGGATGCCCTTCCTGTTGCCAACACTTAGTTATTTCCATACATATCA
The DNA here is from genome assembly GCF_046866305.1 of Octopus bimaculoides. Taxonomy (NCBI): domain Eukaryota; kingdom Metazoa; phylum Mollusca; class Cephalopoda; order Octopoda; family Octopodidae; genus Octopus; species Octopus bimaculoides. The sequence goes on from NC_142933.1 coordinate 79,181,812, forward strand.
ATATTTATAGAAATGTTTTGTTACAATATAGTAAGTGAAAAAATCTGATAAATCGTCTTTCATTTATCTTTTACTTGTTTGTCATTATACTTTGGCCAAGCTGGTGCACCACCTTGAATTTTTAGTCAAATCATTCAACCCCAGTACTTATCTTTCTTTTAAGCCTGGTACTTATTCTATTGGTCTCTTTTGCCAAACTGCTAAGTTATGGGGATGTAAGCACACTAACACTGGTTGTCAAGCAAGACACACACACATATATACACAATGGGATTCTTTTGGTTTCCATTCACCAAATTCACTTACAAGGCTTTGGTCTGTCCGAGGTTATAGAAGACAAAGAAGTGAGAATGTGAGTGTGATAGAGAGAATGATGAATATTAATAAAGGTGGAGCATTGTAAGAGAGAGAATTGATACCAATGAGTGATAGAAAAGAGATTACAAAAGAGTGAAAACTAGCAATAAATAAAAGTGATGGTAAGAGTGGACAGAGTATGGAGAACTCTAAACCTATTCCTTGTTACACAGTTGGGAGAAATATAGCTCTAGTAGGAGGGCACAGTGATAAGAGAAGGTGTAACAGGTAAGAAAGTAATGAGGAGGTGGAGAGAGTAGATAGACCTACTATGAACATAATTAGTGGAAGAAATCCAAAATTTAGATATATATCCTGCAGGTGACATGTAAAATACACCATTTCGAGTGTGGTCGTTGCCAGTAAGACATTCGAGCAAGATCGTTGCCAGTGCCGATGGACTGGCTCCTGCGCAGGTGGCACGTAAAATACACCATTTCGAGCGTGGCCGTCGCCAGTACCTGCCTGATTGACCCTCGTGCCGGTGGCACGTAAAAGCAGCCACTACACTCTCGGAGTGGTTGGCGTTAGAAAGGGCATCCAGCTGTAGAAACTCTGCCAGATCAGATTGGAGCCTGGTGTCGCCTCCTGGTCCACCAGTCCTCAATCAAATCGTCCAACCCATGCTAGCATGGAAAGCGGACGTTAAACGACGACAATGATGATGATGATGATGATGATGATCCTACCTCTATTGCTACCACTGGGCGGGGGAAGAGTTCTTTCTTTACATCACCTTTTCATGCTTGCATGGGTTACACAGGTTTTCATCAATACAGCACTTTGTTACTTAACACCATTATTTGTTAGCTCCCTCATGAGGTTATACCATTTCGGGTCAGTCTTCACCACTTAGTCTCATGCCTTCTTTAATCTTCATTAAAGAACATTACCTTCTTCATAGATAATGTTCTTTGGTTCTTTATGCAACCAACATCTTCCATTTGCGTCACATTCCTGTACTACTGTAGTCTTCTCTTTTGAACTTTAATCTCTGATTTCTCTTATATCCAGCTTTTTTCTCACCTCATTTGTGTTCTGTCCTTCATGCACAATAACATTACTCATGCAGCCATACAAGTGAATATTTAAATAACTAGTTAGTAATCCATCTCATAAAACCATGATTTTCTGGCCTCATTATATGGTCTTCAACCTCCAGGTAATTATGCATCATCCTTGTCATCATCATCATTTTCTTTTCGTTTTTATTTATAGGAACAAAATTGCCCTTCCAGTGTTTGTAGTTATTGTCCTGCTAATTAAGTGCAGTAGACTGTGATAAAAGATGTTCTATTTTATAGTGATTGAATAATTAGTTCAATTGATTGTAACTCTTTGACTGTTGGTTTTACACATTTGTATATGTATGCATGTCTGTCTGTTATGTATTAAACATTATTATTATTATTATTAAAAATCAGGTGGCAAGCTGGCAGAATCATTAGAATGCCAAGCGAAATGCTTAGTGGTATTTCGTCTGCGACTACATTCTGGGTTCAAATTCTGCCATGGTCAACTTTGCCTTTCATCCTTTTCGGGTCAATTAAATAAGTACTAGTGAAACACTGGGGCCGATGTGATTGACTAATCCCCCACCACACACACACACACACACACACACACACACACACACACACACACACACACACACAAATTTTCAGGCCTTGTGTCTCTAGTAGAAAGGATTATTAATATTGTTATTTCAAATATCATTAGCATGGTGGACGAGATACTTAGCAGTATTTCATCTGTCTTTGTGTTCTGAGTTCAAATTCTGCCAAGGTCAACATTCACCTTTCATCCTTTTAGGGTTGATAAAAGAAGTACCAGTTGAGTACTGAGGTCAATGTAATCGACTCACCTCCTCCTAATGTTTCATGCATGCATAGAATTATAAAATAGCAGACGCAAAAAGTATCTAAACAGCAAACCTGACATGATAGAAACGCATTTTCAAAACTCTAATACGTGTTACCAAAAGGAAAAAAAATTTCAAAATTTAAATCTCCCCCAACCGGAAATCTGACAAGCTAGAAACAACAGCCAAACCAAGGATCAACTTTCTAAATACTAATTACCAAAAGAGAAAACAATTTTTTAAATGCCATTTTGCTGTGCGTGCGTGCGTGTGTGTGTGTGTGTGTGTGTGTGCGTGCGTGCGTGCGTGCGTGCGTGCGTGCGCGCGTGCAAAAAAGTCTAATTTTTACATACCTCTCTTAGTTCTAAAAGACCCCGCCGACCACAATATGTTGGGGTTTATGTTTGTCATGAAACATTAGTAGAGAAAACTTTAATTTTACTTCTTGTCATAGGGGGGGGAGGGGGTGCTTATTCATTTTTTTTTTTGTTTTTTTTTTTGAAAAATTGAAATTTCACAGAATTTATTTTGCAGAATCATAATCTCCATATTTTTATAGGTATTTCGCCAAAAAAAAAACGATTTTTTAAAAAGTGAAAATTTAACGAATTTAGGGTGACGGGTAGGGGAGGAAATTTAAATTTTGAAATGTAGATTTTTCTGCAGATTCAGAATCTCCACCCTCGATATAGTATGTTCCTGTTAAAAAAAAAAAAAAAAAAATTGCAAAGGGTCCATGATTTTTACCTCCACCAAATTAAATTTATGGATATCGTTAATTTTATTCCTTTATTGTATTTTAATCTTTATAATTAAATTTATTTATTTAGGGGTTTATATTTAATCAGCTACTCTACTTGCTACTGTTTACTAAATTTCTATTCTGATTTTAGTATTACGTATCATGCAATCACTTAAATCAATTGTGTTTAGATTGATGAACACATTGTAATGTGCTCTCTCATCTATGGTTTATTAATTTGTATTTTGATGTAAGAATTTGATAAATTTCTTCAACACACAATTTGTACTATTTGCTTCCTCTAGCATATAGTTTGGCTCTACTAATTATTTCCCAGGTAATTTCATATTTCTTATCTTTTATGGACCAAATTAATTATGTCATGTTCTTCTGAATGTCTAAAAATGTTTATGCTACAAATGAATATATTTTGATTTGAATTTTTTTTTTCTTTTCAATTCTATTTCAGATGATGTAGCTAAAGCTACAGAAGAAGAAATGAACAAGATGGGACCAGGAGAAGCATATTATATCAACTGTAATTTATGTGATGAAGCACAAATCAAAGTAAGGGAGAATGTTTTATGAGATAAGACTATCAAGTGCATGGAACATTTACGGCCTATACAGCAAGAGATAAATATTATCCTTCATTTTTTACTTGCTTTAGTTACTGAACTGCAACCATGCTAGGGCACTGTACGGACATCTATTTTCAGCGCTGTAACAACCAAGCTAGCCCTGATTCTCCTATCTCCTCCATTAATATCTGATCACCTACTACATAAGATTTCCATTATCGTTTCACAGCCACTTTACAATCTTCACTACCCCTCCCTCCCATTGCTACCCAACCTGTAGATCTGATATCGGCTATTCTCCATATCTTATCTATTTGACTTTACATGCACACACACACACACACACACACACACACACACTGCTAGCCTCTCTTGACTCAGCATTCACCTGCGTGTCCTGCTCCCGCTGCAGTGTAGTATATTTATTTTTCCTTAAATCTCTATCCAACATTGGAACTGGTAACATCCATTTCCCTTTGTCCTTGCCCTCAAGTTTTTTCATATCACCTGTCACTTAACACATGTGCATAAGTGCAATTCTGTGAAATATTCACTCTTATTTACATGGCAGTTATATGCAATTTGACTGAAGGTTGTATCGTGTACAGAATATTTTTTTGGTTTATGGCAAAAATGGAAAAATAAGACTGAATATTTATTTTATGAGTGTTGTGCATTAAGTCTATAAAATTGTACATAAAGTATATAAAATGCATTAAGTAATCATTGTATTCCAATTTCTTTCACTTTTCAATGATTAGCAGATGAATGACTGACATTTGATACAGACACAAAACAGGCTATGCTACAGGTCTTTTGGATAGAGTTTTCAGAAATAACCCAATAGGTTTACCATTAAATCTGTGAAATATTCATGGGTCCCACTAGTTGAGTATTATTCCTTCACTGTTACATGTGTTTAACTTCTCCCTCTCTGATGATTGAATCCTTACTCGGCCTATGGAATCCTTGCTTGGCACAATGTTCCAATAACTTGGGTATTCTAGAAACAGCTGTTAGAGACTATGAATGCATTTTTATTACATATCTAAATTAGATGTCCTTGTTAAGTCTTGCCAAACAGTTTTGTCTTTTCATTTCTGTTTTTGATCTATAGTTATTTGTATTATGACTTAATATTCTTCATCTTTTCTCTTTTGCCAGAACATGATTGCTAAGGTGGTTGAGAAGTACAGCACCATTGACTGTTTAGTCAACAATGCTGGCTACCGTAAGTTGACTTCTGTACTAGACTGGGGTTTTTTTTTGGTGATGGGGGAGGTTCGCCATAGTGTTTGTATTACGTACCAGTGAAGGTGCTTTTATGTGGTCGATTGATTTACTAGAAAGAGCAGATAATTTTTTGTCATCACATCACATTCTATCTTATAAAGGAAGGTTATATTCAATAATATGGTCTAGATTGTTGGCACTCCATCGCTTACAACGTCGAGGGTTCCAGTTGATCTGATCAATGGAACAGCCTGCTCGTGAAATTAATGTGCAAATGGCTGAGCACTCCACAGACACGTGTACCCTTAACGTAGTTCTTGGGGATATTCAGCATGACACAGTGTGACAAGGCCGGCCCTTTGAATTACAAACACAACAGAAACAGGAAGTAAGAGAGACAGATAGTTGTGGTGAAAGAGTACAGCAGGGTTTGCCACCATCCCCTGCTGGAGCCTCATGGAGCTTTAGGTGTTTTCGCTCAATAAACACTCACAACGCCCAGTCTGGGAATCGAAACCGCGAGTCCGCTGCCCTAACCATTGTGCCATTGCGCCTCCACTATGGTCTAGATACACTGTGCCAAAGTAAAAACTCTGGATATTCAGGGCTGAAATACCTTAATGCATTTGAATTATTGATTTGTTTGATCCAAGCTGGCTTGGAACTAAACAGCAACAGCAGCATATTGATAACTTCCAAAGTCATAAATCCCCAGATTTATGAGAGAGAGGGATATAATAATTGTTTGCTTTTTTCTTTTTTTTTTTTTCTTTTTAATCTGAAGTGGATCTAAATTCAAGCAGATCTATGATCAAAACTGATCTGGTCATTATTATCAAATCTTGCTAATACAGTTTTGACATTTTGATGCCTTCTAGTTTCCACCACCTTGGTGACCCCCTTGACACCTTCTCGTTGCCACCATGGTTGTGATGTCTTGAAATATTCTTCACTGTAGTACTGATATACCAAATAATTCTTATCATATGAATATTTTTTCCAGATCCTGGACATTTTCCCATTGACACTGTTACAGCTGAAGGCTTTACTAATCTCATGCAGTTAAATGTCGTTGCTGTGTTCCTCACATGCAAGGTGATTTTCCTCATTTCTTCATTTCTGTATTCTCTTATAATTAGGAGAGTATTGTAGTTCACTTGAAGCATTGTGTATTGTTTGTAAAGAATAAAAAGTTTAGAATGGCACAACAATGCACTATAAAACAAAACATGGACTATATACCTGTTGTAATTTGGTTATCTATAGTCTGATGATATTTCGGAATTACAATTCCTTCAGATCTTCTTGGCTGGAGTCTCTACTATAAACCGTTTTCCAATGGTTTTCTTTTTTCGGAAGCGTCTCAGTAGTGGTCTCGCGAAGCTTCTTCCGGAATTCCTCATGAGAAGTGCATGTGGTCGGCTATGTTTCAATCTTGTGTGTGTTGGTACATCTGTGGCGCTGCTTCTAAGTTATAATTGTTATTATCGTTTCTTTCCATCATGTCTTAATTTTTCTGTGTTAAAGATCTTCTACTATATGCAAATGGCATTCCCTTTTTCATACAACGCTCATTGTAGATCCATCACACATGTCAATGCAATGAAGGTCAACACACATTTGCATCCTGTTTTCCATGTGGAGGATGAGAAAGGACAATGCAGGAGTGTAAACAAAGGAATGTCAATACCTAGACTTGTACTAGTGACTGAGAGTTGCAGTTAGATTTGCAGAAAATGCACATATTCCCAAGCATGATGATGACGCACATTTACAGCTATTGTGCAATGTCGTTCAATTCTAATTAAGTAATTATCAAATAAGTGCTTTGTTTGCAATTTATGAATTTTCCACTAAAAAACAAAAAAAAAAACTTTGACAGAAACAGGATTTGGACATGGTAACAAACATGTATGCTTCTCCACAAACATTCTTGTAATATCGTCTGATATGGGTGAGGTTTGCACAAAGGGGGAAAATAATAACGATATGATGTTCACACATATTTCAAAGGTCATTTAGAACAAAGGTCAAAAAAATTAAGATCAATTTTCTAAACATACTCTTTTACTTGTTTCAGTCATTTGACTGCAGCCATGCTGGAGCACCGCCTTTAGTCGAACAAATTGACCCCAGGACAAATTCTTTGTAAGCCTAATACTTATTCTATCAGTCTCTTTTGCCGAACCGCTAAGTTACGGGGACGTAAACACACCAGCATCAGTTGTCAAGCGATGGTGGGGGGACAAACACAGACACACAAACACACACATATATATATATATATATATATACATATACATATATACGATGGTCTTCTTTCAATTTCCGTCTACCAAATCCACTCACAAGGCTTTGGTCGGCCCAAGGCTATAGTAGAAGACACTTGCCCAAAGTGCCATGCAGTGAGAATGAACCCGGAACCATGTGGTTGGTAAGCAAGCTACTTACCACACAGCCCCTCCTGTGCCTTTAAAATATTATGCCCAAATAAGAATAGTAAGAATAAGATGTTTGAGGGCCAAGCCAAATGTCATACAATATTCTGTTCCACTTCTGTTTCGAGTTCACGTGAAAGTCTTTGAAAGAAATACCAGCAATTTTTGTTTGATTCCTTTTACTCTGTTCAAGGAAAAATGTCCATATATTTTCCACAGTAATTTCAGTTAAGTCCAGGATTTGCCAATTTTATTTGATTCTTAAATTTGAATAATACCAAAACTTTTGCACATTCCCAACAAGCTTTTTACTTATACTCTAACCCTCTCACCTGGCATGAAGCCATCACCCTCAATACTACCTACCACTTCAGTTGAGGTGTCTTGCCTTGTAAATTATTTGGTGACCTCATTGCTGATGGTGCTAGGTTAAAAAAAAACAAAAAACCCACTACACTCTGCAAATTGGGTGGCATTAGGAAAGGCATCCAGTCATAGAAACCATTCCAAAACAGACATTAGAATATGGTGCAGTCTTCTGACATACCAGTTCCTGTCAAACTGTCCAACCCATACCAGCTTGGAAAACTGATGTTAAATGCTGATGTATATCTTGTTTCAGTCATTAAACTGCAGCCATGCTCATGCACCATCTTGAAGGGTTTTTGTCAAAAAACAAAAACAAACAAAAAAAACACCAGTACTTATTTTTTAAGTCTGGTAATTATTCTATCAGTCTCTTTTGTCAAACTGTTAGATTACAGGGACTTAAACAAATGAACACTAGTTGTCTGACTGTGGGGGATAAACACATACGCACATGTACACGATGGGCTTCCACCCACTCCCCATCAAAAAAATTCATTCAGGACATTGGTTGTCCCAAGGCTATCATAGAAGGCATTTTCACCCACCAGGTACCACATAGTGAGACTTAACTCAAAACGCTTTGGTTGCAAAGTGAGCTACTTGACCACACAGCCATATAACATAATACTAATAGTTTTACTCATTCCTCCAATGAAAGTCTCCACTTGAATTGTTGTATATCTCTTCTTCATGACAAAGTAATTTATTCCCCCTTGTGAATATTTTATAGTGGTCTGTTTCACACAAACCATAACTGAGTTACTTAGATTCTACACAATCACCTTAATATTTCTATTCAAGAAGGCGATGAGTTGGCAGTAACATTAGCATGCCGGGTGAAGTGCCTAGCGGTGTTTCATCTGTCTTTACGTTCTGAGTTCAAATTCCGCCGAGGTCGACTTTGCCCTTTCAGCCTTTTGGGGTTGATAAATTAAGTACCAGTTGCATACTGGGGTCGATCTAATCGACTGGCCCCCTCCTCTAAAATTTTGGGCCTTGTACCTAGAGTAGAAAAGAATATTTCTATTCAAGGCAGCAGGCTGGAAGTATCATAAGCCCACCAGGCAAAATTCTTAGCAGCATTTCATCTGTCTTTACATTCTGAGTTCAAATGCCCCTAAGGTCAATTTTGTCTTTCATCCTTTCAGTCAATATAAGAAGTACCAGATGAGTACTGTGGTCGATGTTACTGACTTACCTCGTCCCCTGAAATTGCTGGCCTTGAGAAACAGAATAGGATTGAGGAGCAGAAATGTTTGTTTTTCAGTGTTATATATGATTTTTTTTTTCTTTTTCTTTTTCATCTAGTATGCCCTTCCACACATACGCCTTGCCAAAGGTAATATTATTAATATTGCTAGTATGGTGGCTCACATTGGCCAGAAAGACTCTATTCCTTATACAGCATCAAAAGTAAGTAGTATCATAAACCTTCTTTCTTATTTTTCTTCAAAAATTAGATACAGATACAACACTGACTTTCTGGATACTGTTGATCCAGAACCTCTAATAATCCACACCAATTTACAAGCAGGAACATCAAATTCTCACAGCCAACAGATTAGTTTACAGGCTTGTTGCATAGATTAGTACCTTGCAAAGTACACTATCAATGAACTTGTATCATTATACAGGTATCTATATTTCATTTAATTATACTGTGTAACAATATTTTTACCCTTGGGTAGCAGCTGTTATCTCCTAAAAAGTGTAAAAAATTACTAACATTTCCTTCCAACTTTGCTTTTACAATATTTATTCAAATCCCAAAGAACTCCTCTCAACACATTGCTATGATGCTCCCCAACTATTCCTGCTCATAATCAGAGATGTACATATTGTCAGCCACTAAGGGACATTCTCAAGTGGTTATGGTCAAGCAACTGACAAGCAAATCTGTAGTACTGAGCAGAATATTTGCCTTAACAATATTTCTGCTTCAGCAACTCCTGAATCTGCCTGAAATGTAATGGAAAATAGGTCAGTTTCAAAACATTGATGCCGAGGATTATTAAGTAGAAGCAAATAGGAAATAACACTTACTGACCAAAGTCAAAAATTAAAATTATGTTAAACAGTGTTATTTGAGTGTGTTGACCAAGGTGACTACCCCTGGTTCAGTAAAGTCTGTAAACTGCAAAATCTTTAGAACCCAGGGTTCCTGAAAATGGATGTTGTATCTGCATTTATTAAATCATTTTTGATATGCTTGTCAATCCTGATCAAGTAAACTTCTGATAAAAGTCATTCCAGCCATGACCATTTTGTTCTTTTTTTAAGGGTGTCTAACATTACATTGTCATATATTCTTTTCCTAAAGACAGCAGGGTGGAATATGAGCGATTTAGATGCTCTTTCTAACAGCTTGAGTGACTATATAGAAACTCCCCCATTGGCTCAGCCGTGAATAAATATGTGTAGGGAACCTATAATAGAAGTATATCCAGGAAGACATGGGACAAGGTGGTGAAGCATGATCTTCGAACTTTGGGCCTCACGGAGTCAATGATTGGTGACTGAGACCTTTGACAATATGTCTTGCTTAAGACCCATCAAGACAAGTGAAGTCAGTGTCGTGGCAGATACTGGTGTCATGCAACTGGCGCCCATGTCAGTGGCACATAAAAGCACCCATTACACTCTGAGTAGTTGATGTTCGGAAAGATATCCAGCTGTTGAAACCATGCCAAATTGGACTGGAGTCTGGTGCAGCCCCTCAGCTTGCCCAGTCCTGGTCAAACCATCCAATCCATGTCAGTATGAACAACAGAGGTTAAATGATGATGATGTACCAGCTTATTTTTAGGTCATTTTTATATTGAGAATACAACAAGCCTCTCATATTGGTCATTCAACCTACTTGGAATACCAGCCAAATTTTCACTCTTGAATGGAGGATATTTTGGACAAAATATTTGATACCACAAAGTGGTAATGGCCCCTCCATCTCCATAAGTAATTCGTGAGTTTGAGTTGCACTTTTTAGCAGGTCAAGTAACCCCACTGGATTATTTGATCAACAATGTATTATTCTAGTGTTGCATTAAAATAAGCAATACAAAATTTATCAACAATTTCAGATAAAATAACTTTACATAACTTCATCTGTTCTCTGTTTTATAAAACACTATGGATTTAATGACTTCATACTTCATTCATTTTCAACTGATATATTTGGTGTGTAGTATGTACACCTTGGCCTGTGACTGAACTCAGTATATCAATATTTCAAGCAGTTTCCGTACTCTTATCTTTATTATATCTGCATACTTTCAATCCTATCAACTTTGTAACACACTGAAGATAAAAATAAGAAATTAATGCCAAATTTTGAATAGCAACTTTAAAAGAAAAATTGTTTTAAAGTTAAAATTTATTACCTTAATTTATTATACTTTGGTATAAAAAAATCATGAATAACAGGTTTTTCAAGAGGTTCATGCATAAGTATAGATTATCTAAAAACTTGAATTATAATTTCAAAATTCATTGCATGTCTAGTTATCCCTTGTAAGGCACCAGTGCACTGCAGCACAATGTAAGAATCTTGGAAAGATATTGAAAAATATACAAACAGCTTAAAATATATATTTTAAAAAGATACTGTTAAAATTTTAAAAACATTTAGAGAATATAGAAACAACTGTTTATATATTTAGGGAAAAATAAACATTTTTTATTGTTTATATATTGTTTATATATTTAGGGAAAAAAAATTTTTTTTTTTTGTATTTGACTTGTGATATTATTCAACTGAAATGTTGAAACAGATTTTGTCATATACCAAGAAGGCCATTATGCCAATAATGCACCGATTCTATTTCACCTCTTTTATTATTTATTAATTGATTAATCATTTAATCAGTTGCCTAATTTATCATTTGATTAATTATTTGGTCAATCAATTAGTTAGTTTTGTCAGTCCTTTTATCACAATTGATGGTCACATCTACCCAGGTTTCAGACAAACCTAGCTGATTGAGTGAGTGATTGATTGATCGATTGACTGAAAGATTAATCAAGCAATAAATCATTTAATTGGTTAAATGGTCAACTAATTGACTAATAATAATTATAAAAGTGAAATCAACCAGTGCATGTGTTTATTATTGGCATAATGAACTCCCACAATACAACAAAGCAGAAAATGTAGGAACAGCACTGTTAATAATTTTCTTTATTTTTCCGTAAATTTTGCCTACCTTGTTTTATTAATTATATTAATGAATAACTCTGTTTTAAGGATGTTCAATCATTAATATGTGTCTTTCTAAAGATTTGAATAATTTTTTTAAATTCTGAGGTGCATGTAGATACTCTTTACAGAGCACCTGTGCATTGCAGTACAATGTTTAGAAACCATTGTCCTAGATTTTCATAGGATTTGTTTTGTGAAATGTAAAGCCATTATCATTCTTTAACATGGCTATTATTTATGGTTTGATGGCAGGGTGCTGTTTCAAGCATGTCTAAGAGCATGGCTATCAGTGAAGCTAAACATGGTGTTCGAGTGAATACGTGAGTAAAATTTTTTCTAAATATGAAACCCTTTTCTGCATTATATTTTTTAAGTTAGAATTTCTGTTTTATTTTGGATTTTCCAATTTCCTGTATCAAGTAATGGACAGAAGCATTTAGAAAAAAACAATTAAATTCATAGTCGAAAAAAATCAAGAATATTGATTCTAATCGTAATGATGGAGAGGAGTACGCATTTTCCCTTTCCTTAATATTAAAAAGAGCATAGTATGAGGGAGATTTGGTTGTTATTTCTAGCAGATTGAACAACCACACAGAGTACCTCATTAGCTCATTTGTTGATGAGTATAAGTAAACAAAAACTAAAGGAAAAACAGACACTAGCAAACAAACACACACACACACACATACACACACAATCAATAGTTCCAGGGCTGGTCCCAGGAATTTTTCGAAGGGAGGGCAGAAGGTCAGAAGGGAAAACAATCCCAAGAGAAAAGGGCATAACATTATTTAGGAGGGTGCACTTCTTGATGGGGGCCACATGACCCTCAGGCCCCCATTGTTTCTTTCTTGTACATTTTGCAACGGTAATGTTGGTTGTTGTATGATAAACATCTGAGGCTTGTAATCTTGGAAAAATACATTTTTAATATATTTTTTTTTTTTTTAGAATTTCTCCTGGAAACATATTGACACCTTTGTGGTGGGAAGTAACGAACAAGATGGAAGATGGAGAAAAATTTTTCCAAACTGCATTAACTCAACAGGTGAGAAATATATTTCACATTTATTTTGGGTTGTGAGATTAACCACTTATGTTTAGTGCCACTGCATGGCACATAGGACAGGTGTCTTCTACTATAGCACTAGTCCAACCAAAGCCTTGTGAATGGGTTTGGCAAACAGAAACTGAAAGAAGCTCATCATGTGTGTATGCTTGTATCTCTATCTGACATTGCAGACTACTTGTCTACAGAAATGTAAACATAGGTGCAAGTGTGGCTGTGTGGTAAGTAGCTTGCTTACCAATCACATGGTTCCGTGTTCAGTCCCACTGCATGGTACCTTGGGCAAGTGTCTTCTACTATAGCCTCAGGCTGACCAAAGCCTTGTGAGTGAATTTGGTAGACGGAAACTGAAAGAAGTCCAGTGTGTGTGTGTGTGTGTGTGTGTGTATATGTATGTGTGTGTGTGTCTGTTTGTCCCCCAAACATCGCTTGACAACCAATGCTGGTATGTTTATGTCCCCATAACTTAGTGGTCTGGCAAAAGAGGGATCTTGTTCAAAACGGGGGCACCAGTATTTTCTTATCGAAACACTTTGAAACTTGGGACACTGGTAGAATGTGTCATATAAAACATCTTTTTCTCTTAGTCTTAACAAAAAAACGTACATCGCAAGTTATTTCATGTTAAAGTTGTCGTGTTTCTGTAATTTCAACCAATGACTGACGTCCATTCAGCCGAATAACAGTAAGTGCTGACTACGTAAACAAACGATTCTCGCAGTGATAAAATTATTATTTCCTTGTCAAAAAACAGCTGAAGCATATTGGCAGTAGCTAATAAACCTTTCTATTATAGGCACAAGGCATGGTTTTTTGAGGGAAGGAGCAAGTCGTTTAGGGTTAGGGAAAACGAACACACGTGTGTTGCCTCTGCAAAATGTCAGAAGTAATGGAGATTAAATACGCTTTACACCGCCTAAAGTGCCAAAGGAGTAAGTGTAAATAACTGAATACTTGTCAGTGATTGGTTGAAATTATCAAAATAAGACAATTTTTTACATGAAAAAAATTCGAATACAAAATTTTTTTCTGTTCTATAACTCAAAATAGATAAGTATACGAAGTTTGAAAGTCTTTCGGTACCAAAAACACTACATAAAACAAATGAAAACTGGTGCCCCCGTTTTGAACAAGATCCCAAAAGAGATCAATAGAATAAGTACTAGGCTCACAAAGAGTAAATCCTGAGGTCGATTTGCTCAACTAAAGGTGGTGCTCTAGCATGGCCACAGTCAAATGACTGAAACAAGTAAAAGAATAAATGTCTGCAACATTGCAACGGAATCTGTCCCTGGCCATTCCTACTCACTGTCTTAAATTTACAGTCACTAAACAACCTGCTGGATTAAAACCAGGCAAAACGGGGTTTCTCTAACAAGATACCCCTTATAGTAATGTTTCTCAACCAGTTTTTGCCTATGAACCCTTTTGACCCCTATTTTGATGATTTAAAAAAAAATCATATATTGAAAAATTAAGATATTTTGCGTATTGTAGAAGTATAAGCAATTTATTGCATATAAATTTTAATGACAAAATCTTATATGGACCCCGGTTGAGAAACACTGCCTTATAACATCATCCAACAAGTCACTTCTGAACCAAGTGATGCACCACAACCAGTTGTACAGCATCCCACCTACAAGAATCACTGTAGGATGGATCAAAATGCTCATTGTGAGCAATAAAGTTTCTCATATATTTCATTTTCCATTTTTATGATTTGTTATTTACTCAACAAATACTGAAGAATTCCTGAGATAGATCCAGTGACAATTGTGTAAATACTGTGTATGATGTCAGGTAGCCATAAGCAATGAATGTGCTTTATGAGTTAACTACTAGGAACATACCCAATACTTAATTACTTACACACACACACACACACACACACACACACACACACACACACACACACACACACACACACACACACACACACACGTACAGATATATTATGATGATGCTAGTCTCTCATGGTCTGAGAAAGACAGCTCTGCAATTTCTTGCTGAACAACACGCACGATTTGTTTATAGTGATCAAATGTTTGTAATGTACATTAGCTTACTCTCTCCATCAAATCATCATTGCCTGAACAGATGCCTGGTGCACCACACATTAGGTGTCAAAGTGGTTGCAGAGCAACATGAGATGAAGTGCTTTGCTCAAGTACAACTCACCACACAGTCCAGGAATTGAAACCACTACCTTGCATTCATGAGGCCATGCATGCATGTATGTATGTGCGTGTGTGTGTGTGTAATATATATATATATATATATATCTGAACATGGTCAATCCCAGGTCTGCCTGACTGGCTCCCATGCCAGTGACATGTAAAAAGCCAGTACCCCTTGACTGGCTCCTGTGCTGGTGGCATGTAAAAAGCATCATCCAAACGTGACTGATGCCAGTGCCCCCTGACTGGGTCCCATGCTATTGGCACATAAAATACATTATCTGAACATGATCGATGACAGGGCCACTTGACTGGCTCCTGTGCTGGTGGCATGTAAAAAGCACCTACTACACTCTGAGTGGTTGGCATTAGGAAGGGCATCCAGCTGTAGAAACATTGCCAAATTAGATTGGAGCCTGGTGCAGCTGCTGGCTTTCCAGACCTCAGTCAAACCGTCCAACCCATACTAGCATGGAAAACGGACAATAGTGATGATATGATTTAGTTTCCATCTACCAAATCCACTCACAAGGTTTTGGTCGGTCAGGGCCATAACAGAAGACACTTGTCCAAGGTGTGAAGCAGTGGGACTGAACCCAAAAACTATGTGGTTGGGAAGCAAACTTCTTACCATATAGTCACATTCCACCTCTTCTTTGAAGATTTTATTATGCTCTTATTTTTTACTTTTTCTTTATCGTGCAACATGCTATAAAGCACACTCATGTTATTTTATTTCCCTATTTATTAGAATTTCATAGGTGGGAGTCAATACTTTGATATTTTAAAGTTTAAGAAAATTTAGTTGTCAAAAGGAAATTGCTATTCCACTATTATTTCTCTATAGGAGGTTAAGGTTAATATGCTATCTGTTAGATATTTTAAAGGGTATTCTTAAAGTTCAGACCATCCATTTTCCCTTCCATATCCCAAATGATCTGACAAGAATGTCATTTTCAAATGTCATGTTGCTAAAGAAATCTAAAAGCCATTGAAATTTGATTTCTTAAGGAACACAGATATTTAATAAATGTAATTTCAACTAAATGTATTGATGATTAGTGCAAAAAAAAAGTTACTATATCAGATATCTTCTAATATTAGATATATTGCACACACAACAATATCCTTAATGGTGCACCTGTTTGTGACATATTTTTTCTTAAAATATGCTCCCATAAATATATATATATATATATAAAGATATTATGAGACATGATCCATTGTTATAATCACATGCATAAGGAATCAAATTTTTATCTTGTAAAATGCATATGCAAACATTATATGCAAAACATGTGATAATACGTTATCAGACATGATCAAATGTATAACACTTATATACATATACAATTCTATACATGTTATTATCAGACATGCACACAAGTGTTTAGTTATATTGTAGTCTTTCCATCTTCCATACACACATATATCTTAATGTTTTGTCTCACATCTACTTAATATTGTCAGTATAAACACACACACACATAACGATAATCTTAAATTCAATACTGATTTGACTGAAAACTACAAATTAAAGCAGGATTGATTTGTGAAGCTATCTCTATGCATTAAATTTAAACTTCGGAGTTTCTTCCCTTGTCCCTTTTGACAAGAGTTGAAATTAATGTTGATTGCTTTTTTTCATAAGCAATGTAATTTCAGTTCATTAAAAGTTTGGGGGCTGTCTTTGAAGGTATGTGGGTCTTGCTAAACTCACTGAAGATAAGGTCAATAATTCTCTCAACAAATTGATAGCAAAAAGCATCCAGTCCACACTGTAAAGTGGTTGGCATTTGGAAGGGCATCCAGCCAGAGAAACCATGCCAAAGCTTACCTTACCTGTGCTTGTGTCTCATAAAAACCACTCTGTCCACTCTGCTGGGAGTTGGTGTTAGGAAGGGCATCCAGCTGTAAAAACCATGCCAAAACGGACACAGAAGTCTAGTGCAGGCTCTTGCCTGGCTAGCTCTTATTAAACCCTCTAACCTATGCCAGCATAGAAGGCAGATGTTAAATGACACTGATATATATATATATATATATATATATATATATATTAAGTGTGTGTGTGTGTGTGTGTGCATAGGTTGCATCTACTGCTTACAATAGATGCATCCTGAGCAAGTTGATATCTATTCGTGTGCAGTTTATTTTTCCAACTTCAACCCACTTCTCTCTTTCTTTACTTGAGGTTTAATCTGAATTTTACTTTAAATGAGAACTGAATGTTTTTATACACATGATTAAGCCTTAATCTATTGGTCTGCTACTTTTAGTGTCAGAAATAAGAAAGGGTAAAGTTAGGTTGGAGCCTTTCCAAGAATGTAGTTGATTGCTCATTAAAACTAAACTTGAAATATCTCTCAGACTACTTCATATTAAGTAAATATGCAAGTAAACAAACAGTTATTCTCTCTCTCTCTCTCTCTTTCTCTCTCTCTTTCTCTCTCTCTCTCTTTCTCTCTCTCTCTCTTTCTCTCTCTCTCTCTCTCTCTCTCTCTCTCTCTCTCTCTCTCTCTCTCTCTCTCTCTCTCTCTCTCTCTCTCTCTCTCTCTCTTTCTCTCTCTCTCTGGATGGAGTACATAAAAATTAGTATCTCTGTGTTTTAGGCAATTTCATTTATTGTTTTTAGGTGAATTAGTCATTTAAATACATTTTCTATAATTAAGGTTTATATATACTAAATGTTGATCTGTACTGGTTTATTCCTATGTCACATTGTTTAAGCTGATCAAAGCCTGATTGTTAAAGAGATGTTTGTTTTATGTATTTGTATTTGAAATATATTACAGATTGTGGAATAGCAATGTCTTTTGGCTTATGTTCTTTAATTAATCTATACATTCACTGTTCTTGGTTGGTTATTCCCTAGAGTATTCTGTTGTATTTGTTTTCAATTATGTTTAATATTTTTTGTTCAAGGCATTTAGTTTACTAGTTTTTTTTTTTTAAGTTCTACAATTCTTGGAGTGGCAATGTCCATTTTGATATAATTCTGTTTTAATTCATAACCTTAGACTAGTATTGCAAAGAAAGAGGTAGAAGTAATATGTGCTAATACTGCCTTCAAGTGATTAAGCTGCCAAGTGGTGCCCTAGATAGAGGAGTGATGGAGGTTGAATGTTAGGGAAATGATATAGGGAGAATGCTTACAGTACATTGTTTAATCTTATCTGTAAGCCATAATAGATCGTTTCATTTTCTTAAAACAAATGCCATGTAACAGTATTTATGAGAAGATAAGTTCAAATTTAGCCATAGTCTTTGTTTAGCTCATCATTAGGTTCAAAACCAAGGTTACTGTTCACTGACTGGCACTGAAAACTAAACATCTTCCTCTAAAAAACAATTTAAGCAAATATCAACCAGTACAGAAACATAGAGCCTGTGTTAATTTGTGAGGTAGCTACTATGTGGTTGTTCTATTGCTAGAAATAGCAGCCAAATCTTGCTGAATTTACACAAGTCTTAAGTCTTTCACTCCCAATAGTGTCAATAATTGTTTGTCAGTAACTGTTTGTTGATAGTGGCTCACTGACGGCCACTCACATGACTTTTCACCACTGTTCTCAATTCTGTGTTGTCCTTCCTGCTTCTTTCCAGTTGAAATGTTGTTTAAATAATTATCCACTTATTAAGCAACTAATGGCTATATCTAATTTAGAACAACTTTCATTAATTGAATGCTTATGTTCTTTCTTTCGCAGGTTATGGGTCATATGGGAACTCCTTCCGATATTGGTACAACATGTCTTTATCTAGCAGCTGATGCTAAATTTTGCACTGGCATTGATATTAATGTTTCTGGGGGAGTAGATATATCTGTTGGCAGCAAGGTCGATGTTACACCATCTTAAGATACTCAAAATAATGATAAGGAAAAAGATAAATTGTGTTAAATAATTGATATTTTTCAACTTTGGGATTTATATTTTCCTACAATAACTTAAATGCTTTTGTATGTGCATTTTTGAAAATATATCATATTTGCTTGTAATTTAAAGTGTTTTCAAGTCAATAAAGACTTTATTGCTTTTGTCTGTTGGAAATTTTTTGTAGTTATTACATAATTAGTTTAATGAGAACATCAGGAATTTTGTATCCTCTCATGTTTCATCAAAGGGATTTTGTAATAGTCAGACTATGAACTTCATTTTAATATCTTTCCCCAAGTATATGTAAATGGAGAGTTTGCACCAACTCAGAATTGAAACCTCACTGGAATTTCAACTTGCTGGAAGCCGATCTAGAAAGCAGGAAGCTAGAAAGCGGGCAGAATCATTGCTGCACCA